>NC_139523.1:20192957-20350457 GCF_947247035.1 Vipera ursinii | reverse complement strand
GGAAAATTTGGGCCCAGTTATGGCCGTAATGTCAACCACGTAGCACAGCGAATGTCTAGCTTGCCTCCAGAAATTGTGAGCCCTCCATCACTGGAGACTTTTAAGAAGACACTGGACAGTCACTTGTCTGAGATAGTCTAGGCCAGGGGTAGGCAACCTTAGCTCTTTTATGACTGGTGGACTTCAACTCCCAGAATTCCTGAGCCAGCCATGCTGAGGGGAAAGGGAGAGGTTTCCATGCTGAGCCATGCTGGCTCAGGACTTCTGGGAGTTGAAGTCCAAAAGTCATGAGGGGGCCGTAGTTCCCTCATGCTGGCTGAGGAATTCTGGGAGTTGAAGTCCACCAGTCATAAAAGAGCCAAGGTTGCCTACCCCTGGACTATAGGTTCTCCTGCTGGAGTGGGGGGCTGGACTAGAAGACCTCCAAAGTCTATTCTATTCTATTCTATTCTATTCTATTCTATTCTATTCTATTCTATTCTATTCTATTCTATTCTATTCTATTCTATTCTATTCTATTCTATTCTATTCTATTCTATTCTATTCTATTCTATTCTATTCTACTCTTTGACTGGCAATTAACCTCTGTTTTTTTATAAAGGTGCTTTGATGTGTTGTAGTGTTTCTCTTGTGTTGGGTTTTGCTTCGAGCATCTCAGTTTGAACAAGAATATTAATCCCCGGAGAAATCACAGCCACCAATTACCTATTGACATTGACTCTGAAGCAGCTACAATCTCCCCCATCCTCAAAGACTGAGGATTGAAACCAGGAGTTCTGGAACCAGTTGGATGGCTTCTGTGGCGCCCAGGAAATTGGGGTGCAAATGAGCATGGATTACGTGTGGCAGCTGCTCGCTCTGGGCTGGTTCTTCCACGTGCTCTGATCCAGGCCTGCTTCCCCCCCCCCCAAAATGCAACCACTGTAATTAAAAAGCCTGATAAGAAGAATTCTGCAAATGTAAATGACTAGCTTGATAGAGCTGGCAGGTTATCTGGAATGTATGACTCCAAATGGCAGCTGAGCTGACTCAGGTATGAGGATGTAGAAAAGGGGTTCTGAATTGTGGGCCAGATAGGTGGCTATAGAGTTGGAAGGGACCTGGGAGGTCTTCTAGTCCAACCCTCTGCTCAAGCAGGAAACCGTATACAATTCCGGATATGGGGCTGTCCAATCTTTTCTTAAACTCCAGTGATGAAGCACCCACAATTTCTGGAGGCAAGCCGTTCCAGTGATTAATTGCACTCCCTGTCATCCATCAACCATCCCCTGATGGGATGGGGTTGGGTTTTATAAATCTGTTTTAACTTTTTTAATGTGTACTAACTTATTCATGGGCATTGTTGTTTAATCATTTTTAATTTTTGTATCTTGTTTTTTAATATGTATTGCCCTGTTCACCGCCCTGAGTCCTTCGGGAGAAGGGCGGTATACAAATTAAATTAATAAATAAATTAATAAATAATAAACCAACCAATCCTATTTTTTTTAAAAAAAGGCAAGGACACAAGTTGGGTTTTTTTTATTGTTGTTCTCCACCAGGCGTGGTTTCTAGGTTTTTAAAAAATCTAGAACATTTTAAAGATGTGACATTGTTTTGAACTGACATTGAATTGACAGGCGTGTGACCTATTTAGACAGTTGGTTATCCTTTTTTTGTTATTGTTTTTCTCTCCTCTTTGTTTAATTTGCTATTTCTTTCTGTTTTTTATTTTTGTAGGGGGTTTTTTTTGAGGAGGATTCTTATCATTTTTGGATACTTTAAAAAAAATTACACATATTTGTGTGAAACATAAAACACGTTTTGATTCTCTTTCGTTGTGTCCTTTTGTGCAAAATATATTCAGTTAAAAAAGCTGAATCACTAAAAAAAAAGCAAGGTGATTTGATCGCTTCCACGCTTTCATTTTAATGATGCATTCCTTGCCTTTTTCAATATATTTCTGCTTTTTCGTTTTTGTTAATCTCTTTGAGAATCCATGCTAGATGGGACAATAAATATGAACTAATAAATAACAATAGAAATTACAGGAAGTCTCGTTTAGTGACTGCCCTTGATTGCCTTTTTTTTAGCTACTGTTCAGAGTTATAAAAAGTTATGATGAAAAAGGCATGGTTTCTAGATCCCCATGTTTATGACCTTTGCAAACAGACCCTTGCGCTTATAACCTTTGGTTTTTCATAAGAAAAACTGAAGGAAGATTATAAGCATGGTTACAGTTTCACTTAGTGATTGCTTTTCTTAATGACCACGCTTCTCTTAATGACCACGTTTCTGGTTCCAAGTGCAATTGCTAAATGGGGACTAGCTGTAATTTTTTTATTTATTTTTTATTTTAATTCCATTTATATCCCGCCCTTCTCCGAAGACTCAGGGCGGCTTACAAGCTTAGCAATAGCCTTCATTCTATGTCTATGCCTGCTTATTAGGGCTTTCACACACACACCCCAAGCAGCATTATTACAAAGTCAGCTTAATTGCCCCCAACAATCTGGGTCCTCCGGCATCAGGCTATAAACTGGATTGAATTCACAAGGTAGGTCAGGTCTGGTGTGATTCACATTGAAAAACTGAAATTCTGCTTGCTCTACCACTCTTTCTGAAATAGCAGGATTCTCATGATGTTTGCATCCCTGTTAATAATAATTCAATCCTTGCTTTATTAGTTGGGCTCACCTTGTTATACCAGCCCGGAAAGAAATAATATATTTTATGCTACCTTAAAAAAAAAAGCTTGTTAACTTTCCTGTCTCTTGCCTGGATCATCTGTTTTTATTGTTTCCTGTCCCAGATTAACACCAATAGTCCAGGAAATTGTGCAACATGTATTGTGAACTCCAGAAGCCTGTAAAAAGAAAAGTTGGATGGTTTGAGTCAGCCCTGAGCCCACATTAGCATGGGGGAAAGTATGATGGTTTAAAATGCTAAGTGGCAAGTCGATTCATAGCTTGTTAAAAAAACAGTATCTTTTTGGATCCTGAGTTTGTCTTCTGGGGTGTTGGCTACTCCTGCCAGTTTGGCAGATGACACCAAACTGGCAGGAGTAGCCAACATCCCAGAAGACAAACTCAGGATCCAAAAAGATTTTGACTAACTTGAACAATTTATTTTATTTTATTTTTATTTTAATTCCATTTATATCCTGCCCTTCTCCGAAGACTCAGGGCGGCTTACAAGCTTAGCAGTAGCCTTCATTCTATGTATATGCCTGCTTGTTAGGGCTTTCACACACACCCCCAAGCGGCATTATTACAAAGTCAGCTTATTGCCCCCAACAATCTGGGTCCTCATTTTACCTACCTCGGAAGGATGGAAGGCTGAGTCAACCTTGAAATGGGCCCTATCCAACAAAATGAGTTTCATTGTGGAGAAAAGCAAAGTTTTACATTTAGGCAGGAAAAAGCAAAGGTACAAGTACAGATTGGGTGAGACCTGCCTTAAAAACAGTAACTGTGAGAGGGACCTTGGAGTCCTAGTGGATGATCATTTGACCATGAGCCAGCAGTGTGCAACAGCAGCCAAAAAAGCTAATACAATCCTGGGTTGTATAAACAGAGGCATAGAATCAAAATCATGCTTTATTACTGCTTTATAAAACCCTAGTAAGACCACACCTGGAATACTGCAGCCAATTTTGGTCATCATATCACAAAAAAGATGTTGAGAGTTTGGAAAAAATTCAGAGAAGAGCAATTAAGATGACCAAAGGCCTGGAGACCAAAACGTATGAAGAACGGCCGTGGGACTTGGGTTTGGCTAGCTAGTCTAAAGAAAAAAAGAAACAGGGGTGACATGATAGCAGTATTCCAGTATTTGATGGGTTGTCACAAAGAAGAGCGGGTCATGTTATTCACCAAAGCACCAGAGGGCAGGACAGGAAACAATGGTTGGAAACTGAACAAAGAGAGAAGCAACCTAAAATTAAGGAGAAACTTCCTGACAGTGGGGACAATTAACCAGTGGAACAGTTTGCCTCCAGAAATCATGGGTGCTCCATCACTGGAGGTTTTTAAGAAGAGGCTAGACCAAGGGTGTCAAACTCAATTTCATTGAGGGCCGCATCAGCATTGCGGTTGCCCTCAAGGGGCTGGGTGGGTGTGGCCTGGGTGGGCGTGGCCTACTGGGTGGGTGTGGCTAGAGTGTGTATGGCCTACTGGGTGGGCGTGGCCAGCTCTACATTGTTGGCATCAAGGGTGCCTATGGGGTCCTGGGCAGGAGTGGGACAGATCTGAGGGTCTCTGGCAGAAGGAGGGTCTCTGGGCCAGGGCCAAGGCAGAGGGGGCCGTTCCCTCACTGTTTCCAGGATGGCTTCGCGGGCCGCATGAAACCACTTCGCGGACCGGATCTGGCCCCCGGGCCTTGTGTTTGACATGTCTGGGCTAGACAGTCACTTGTCTGAGATGGTATGGGTTCTCCTGCTTAAGCAGTAGGCTGGACTCCAAGGGACTCCAAAGCCCTGTTCAGCTCTATTCTATTCTATTCTATTCTATTCTATTCTATTCTATTCTATTCTATTCTATTCTATTCTATTCTATTCTATTCTATTCTATTAACATTTTTATTTTCCTGGTGAATATATTACATGTAGGAAAAGGAGTCCCAACCAAGGGAGGTGTGAAAACTCATTTTTAATTATGCTAATTTGCACATTATTCCCACACCAGCTACCAAGTGGTGTCATGGGATCTTATGCAACAGCACAGGGATCCAAGAATGGATATATATACTGTATAAAACACCGGGGGGGGGGGAGTTTGGCTTCCTGTAAAGGACATAGCAAAGGCGGGGTTTGTGTGTGTGTCACAGGCAATGCCTTCACTCACATGCACCACCTCCATCCCAGACAGGAGTTGGTGAGACCCTCTTCAATCCTCGGATGGCTTAATTTTCAGGAATGTACACAGGGATGCATTTGGTCAAATAGCAACCAATAGGAACTGCAATGTGTTGCTGAAACTGTGAAGTCAGATAAGGAAAACCACCTTTGGGGAATTTTTTTTAGAACGGATGTTATACAAACAGCCTCTAATTCATTCTTTTCCTTTCAGAGCACAAAGCTCTACAGATGAAGTGGGGAACGCCAAGTGAAAATAATCATATGGCCCAGGGCAGACCCATTTTTAGTTCCTTTTTTTTTGCCTCTGGAAACTTGAGTTTCTATCCATGCACGTCAAAAACAGATTTCTACCTTTCTAATTTGCCAAATCCTAGTATGCTTATTAAGTGGTTTTTTTCCCCTTTATGGATCAACGGGTTTTTAACAAGTCCCAGAGGTGTTAATAGTACTGGGGCCATTCAACACTCTTTAATATTATTAAACATTAACAATGAACTAACCCTGGTGTGAGAGACATATTTCGCTGTACTTGGTAAGGACTGAGAATCTGTTCATTCTGTGCTGGACTACAGTTGAAACCAGAAAATAAGAGATAAGGGCTGAGAAGAACTTTGGGGAAAGGAAAAAAAAGACTTTAAAGGTTTAACATAACACCCAGAAAACTTTGCAAGTTTAGCAATGTGAAGAACATGTGATTTTTTAAAACCGTTTAGCATAGCTGTCATATTTATATGGAACCTTTTCTCTGATAATCTCTGGAAGGCATGCATGCCACAATAGCCTTTAACTCTTCAAGCATTTCACTCTCATTGTAAAACCTACCTTGTCTGGTAGGTTAGGGTGAGATGGATTAAGAAGCCCATACATATCTGGGCTGTACATACCTGTATTTTGGCTGCCAAACTCCAGGTAACCACTAGGTGGCAGCAAAAAGAATACATACCGGTAGGCCACCTAGAGGACATCTTGGAGATTTGCAACACAGTCGTTCTCTAAACCAAGAGAAGAGAATCTCTGTAATTCAGGGTTGAACTGTGGAGTGCTTGGTGCTCCCTAAGCATTGTTTGCTTGCAGACCTTTCATTACCTGACTAGGTAACATCATCAGTGTTAATAAGTGTGGGGTTTGCTTCTTGTTTATATACTTGTTTATCTACTGGCTCAGGAATTCTGGGAGTTGAAGTCCACGAGTCATAAAAGAGCCAAGGTTGCCTACCCCTGGATTAGGCATTGTTTTTAATCCCTGTAACTTATTTTAGGTGTTGACTGCTGGAGAGAAGGTGGTCATTTTGTTCTTGATTTTTTTGCTTCCTTCTTAGCTTTTTTATTGTCTCTTTTGAACAGGGTGTAGATAGGTTTATTTCTAAGTGTCTATGTGCAGCCAACCACACTTGCGTTGATAATAGTGTCTAGGTGCATAGTGAAACCAAGCTCAGAGAATAACAAGGACACCATAGCCCTAAACCAGCCCAAATTCACCCAGCAAGTTTTCTCTCTAAGTAATGTTGAAATCTCTTTGCTTTATGCTTTAAACCGATAACTCTAATTACAGAGTGTCCCAGGAACTGTCCGTATCTGGCAGTGAATCAGGAAAGAAGAATAACAACATTGAAAAGGTTAATTTTAAGTGTCTTTCCAGAATGGGACACATTTCACTTTTTGTTCCCGGTTTGTAAAATGTCTTTCCAATATAGGCACACTGTTCATTTGAATAATGGAGGTGGCTGCGATTCTCTTCATTAAATCTAAAACTGCAACAATTATTGGGTTACTAATTGACAAATTCACCATCAGTCCATTGAAAAAGGCAGCTTTACCTGGTACAGCTTACATCCTGCGAAAATATCACTAACACCATCAAACTTCTACATCTGCCTATCCCAGGTCGTGGGAAGGACTGGATTTGTCAACAGGTGGACTAAAATGGCATTTCTAGTCTGAACACCTGGTTGACTATGCGATGAACACCAAACACAAATAAATTAACAGTTGAGATATATGCTGCTTCTAAATAACAATCATGCAATAATTATTTTGCTGATGGCCCTCCCCCGCCCCCCCCCCCGGACACTGGACGTTGCACGATGGTGGATAAAAGAAGTATAATTAGATTTGCCTTTGGAAAATATGAGGTAAATATTTCTGTACCAGAGCAATAAATAAAAGGTAACCCCTTTAGAGAGAATAACTTATTTGTACTAAGGGCACACTGACAAACTGTGATTAGGACTAAAAGAAGATAGAGCCATGGAAATCCTTAATTTGACTAAATTTAAAATTCAATTAGTTAAATGCTGCTTATTTTATTGCTCCTTAACGTAGGAACCATTTCTGCCACTGGTCCTGTGAAAAATGATTATTGGATGGCACATTTGGTTCCAGATGATACCACAGTGACCTGAGATTTCCTTAAAGCATTAAAGACATCACAAAAAACGAAAGAAAAAAATAGTTCTACAGATGTCTATGGCATAGAAAATCTTAGCTTTATCACAGTTGATTATGGAATTAGATACTGTACTATCCCCAGTAAATAGTTTTTATCCCAGTGCTGTAACCACATTAAATACAACTGTATAGGGCAACACTGAAGTGCAATATTAAGGGCAGCGCAATGGTGAATAGAATGTGAAGGATGTGTGCATATAATGTTCTTATTTCTGGTTTTTACTTGTGGGTAGTGTGCACTGTGGACGGTACTTAATTTCATTGTGAATTACACAGTGACAATAAAGCTATTCTATTCTATTCTATTCTATTCTATTCTATTCTATTCTATTCTATTCTATTCTATTCTATTCTATTCTATTCTATTCTATTCTATTCTATTCACATATACTTTTAGAATGTGTACAATAAAAAGATAAGCTAAATTTATTTATTTAGCTATGGCTTATCATACATGGACTAGCACTAAACATTCATGTTTCAAAAAGATCTATGTTCAGATACCAACCTAAGTATATTCATGGAACAAATAGCCACATGAAAGGTGTGCCCTCTAGTGGCATAATGGTATCATTGCACTCATTTAAGTTTCCCAAATAAGGACTGTACAGGTAAGTCAGTCCTTGACTTACAAAATAGTTAATCTAGGTACAACGGCACTGAAAAAGTGACTTATGACTGCTTTTCACACTTTTGAGCGTTGACCGTTGCTCGGAAGATAAAACCTTTGGTCCTGGTGGCTGACCCAGATTGGATCCTGCATAAAGTCACTGCTGATTCTTAGGGACCACATAGATCAGACATGTCAAACACAAGGCCCGGGGGCCAGATCCGGCCCGCAAAGTGGTTTCATGCGGCCCGCAAAGCCATCCTGGAAAGAGTGAGGGAATGGCCCCCACTGCCTTGGCCCTGGCCCAGAGACCCTCCTCCTGCCAGAGACCCTCAGATCTGTCCCACTCCTGCCCAGGCACCCTTGATGCGAACGATGTAGAGCTGGCCACGCCCACCCAGCAGGCCATACGCACTTTAGCCACGCCCACCCAGTAGGCCACGCCCACCCAGTAGGCCACGCCCACCCAGTAGGCCATGCCCACCCAGGCCACACCCACCTGGCCCCCTTGAGGGCAACTGTAATGCTGATGCGGCCCTCAATGAAATTGAGTTTGACACCCCTGACATAGATTATCTCCACGATGATCTATCCCTAAAGCTGGTCTTATCACTTCTGCTCATCACCACTGTAACTGTGATCACACCCTCTTTCAGCTGACCCTCTGCACACCCTCCTCCTCCTCCTCCTCCTCCTTCTTCTTCTCTTTCCTCCTGTCTTTCCCAGAACTGGGTCTTTGCATAAGGTGTCTGAAGTAGGACAATTTGATTGACTTGCATGGTAGTGCAAGTCGGATTCTTATACCCAAAGATCAACAGTGCAGTTGTTCTAAAACCTTAGGTGCTTTCCAGGGGTACCAACTTCAAATCCCATAATTCCATATTGGCTGAGGAATTCTGGGAGTTGAAGTCTTCACCGCTGGAGGATACCCGAAGTGGAGAAGCCTAAATAAGTGTTTTTAGAGATATTTCCACCCCATCCCCACCCCCCACCTCCAAAAAAAGTGTTATTAAGATTGGACAGTTGGTTGAAATGACATCTGAGGATCCCTTGATTATCAGTGAGGGTTGCAAAAGCAGAGTGTGCTGGGCTGGTGAAAGCAAGGACTGTCACAGATCAAAAGGATGGTATTGACAAGACCTTTCAGGGCCTCTGATCTTACATGTCACATCAGCACAGTAGAAATTCTTGGGGAAAAATTCTCATGGGAAAGAGAAAACTTTGGCATCTGACTAGCACCGACGACGTCACTTAGTTTGGGTTTATGAAATGTCTGCAACAAAACAAGCAAACTCAGAGGACAAGGACTCCACACTCGTAGTGGTTTCCTCCCCCTCCCCCTCCCCCTTCCCTCCCTCCTCCATCTGGCACGGATGATGTTACCTAGTTGGGTCATGCAATGGCTGCAAGAAAACCGCCAAGCTCAGAGAGCAGCGAGGGCCCCTCGTTTCAACCCTAATCTACAAGTATTCTCCTTTACTGGTACTTTGGCATCTAAATCCCTTTCTCGTCTTCCATCTAGAAAGCGCAATTGTCCGTAGTGCTAACTAGATTAAAATATAGTAAGCCCACAAGGATACATTTTGAAGGTTATAAAAATATTTTATTCACATAAATAGATAGATAAAATAAAATAACAGGAAGAAACCGTTCCGTACGGCTAATAAACTTCTAAAAGAGGAAAATAGTTGCTTCTTGTGTAAGTTCTTGGTGTCAAGAATGAGTCACACTTCGTAGGTAAGGCAGGGCTGGCTCTTTAGTGCCCCACCCAGATTTTAAAAGACCACAAGGCTAAATCTTCACGGATTTAGCTTACAAGAGCCCTTCACAGCACCAAGAAGGTATAAATAAAAAGGAATGTGGAATTTCATGGTGTCCTATTCAGCGGGCTATGAAAAATAAGGACTTCCCCCACAAGACGGGTGTCCAGCACCTTTGCTGTAATTCAGCAGCCTTAACTTACATTCTTTGCTCCTGTTGAGCGGAAACCTAAGATAACACAAAGCATGAAGCTTCCTAGCCACTAGCCTTCTTTTACAACACGTAACTTAATTCTCACCAAGCTATCCATGCTGACCTGGCTGCTGGTCATCTCACAGGTCGTCCTCGACTTACAACAGTTCATTTAGTGACCGTTCAAATTTACAACGGCACTGAAAAAAAAGGGACTCACCGACCATTTTTCACACTTTAACGACCCGTGGTAGCATCCCCCGAGGTCCTAGGATCAAAATTCAGACGCTTGGCGACTGAGTCATATGTACGACACTTGCAGTGTTCCGGGATCATGTGATCCTGCTTTGCAACCTTCTGGCAAGCAAAGTCACTGGGGAAGCCGGCGGGACGTAACTTAAGATCGGCAAGGGATTCCCTTAACAAACGTAGCAATGCCGCTTGGGTGTGTGTGTGTGAAAGCCCTAATAAGCAGGCTTATACATAGAATGAAGGCTACTGCTAAGTTTGTAAGCCGCCCTGAGTCTTCGGAGAAGGGCGGGATATAAATGGAATTAAAATAAAATAAATAAAATGAAATAAAAAATAAGAAAAGTGGTGAAACGGGGCAAAACTCACTTAACAAAAGGTCTCGCTTAGCCACAGGAAGGTTGGCCTCACCTGCGGTCGCACGTCGAGGACTACCTGTGTTTAGTCAAGAAAAGAAAATAAATACTCTCAAGTACGCATGGATAGCTTGGGTAATGAGTGTTTTGGAAAAGGGAGGGGAGAGAAGATGCAGAGGCTCATGAGTGCTTGGAACACGTATGGTAGACTGTGGTCTCTTCACCCCTGGTTTGGTAGGGATGGTGGTCTCTTTAATGGTGTGAGGTATATGGTGTGCATAAGTAGGGGTGCTCAGCAGGAACCCCCCTAGTTATTCCCAGCTGCACTAAATACTGGGGAGAGTACCAAAGGCCACAGTTCTAGGTCCTTGAGTTTTCTTAAGAAAGGAGAAAAACTATAAAAAGCAGAAGACTCGTTGAAATAAGAGTGTGTTGGGCCAAGGTGAGGTGGCTGGCTTGGCTCCTTGGAGATGGTTTCAGCTGTCCATCGATGATCCAGCTGTTGCACAGATTATTAGCACAGCAGCGGGTCTCTAGGCTGCCCAGGTTCTTGTAGATGGAGGTATAGGGACTGTCGCACCAGGATGGGGAAGCACAGCCTTTGATGGTTGAATTGTTGCCAGAGATGCCTGAATGAGGGAGAAAGCAAAAGAGAAACTGAGGCTTCCTTTCCCATTTGGACCATACCATGGAAGGATACGACTGTACAATATAAGGTAGGAAGCAGAAGATATCTGAATGGGATGTCTCGTTCATTTCCCCTTAAATGCTCAAGGGGAGAGAGACAGATGTTACATTATGTCATGACCCCAGTTCTGCTGACCACAAGGAGGCAGAGGCTACGTAACCAGTTTCATCCAGTATGGGATTTGGCAGATGTCCGTACTCAGAGGTTATTCTAGGGCAGCCTTTCTCAACCATGGCAACTTTAAGATGAGTGGACTTCACTTCCCAGGATTCTCCAGCCAGCCAACTTTAAGATGGATGGACTTCAGCTCTCAGGATTCTCCAGCCAGCGTGGCTGTCTGGAGAATTCTGGGAGTTGAAGTCCACCCATCTTAAAAGTTGCCATGGCTGAGAAGTGCTGTTCTAGGGCTTTTAAACCCTTGAACTGAACTCATGAATCTTTGCTCTTCAGATGACTATAGACAGCTCATTCAGTGGTCACAGGAACATATATATACATATATATATAAGGGACGTGGTGGCTCAGTGGGTTAGGACGCTGAGGTTGTCGATCAGAAGATCGGCAGTTTGGCGGGTCGAATCCCGAGTGCCGCGTAACAGAGTGAGCGCCTGTTACTCGTCCCAGCTTCTGCCAACCTAGCAGTTCGAAAGCACGTAAAAATGCAAGTAGAAAAATAGGGACCACTACGGTGGGAAGGCAACAGCGTTCCGTGCGCCTTTGGCGTCTAGTCATGCCGGCCACATGACCACGGAGATGTCCTCGGACAAGCACTGGCTCTTCGGCTTTGAAACGGAGATGAGCACCGGCCCCACTCTGAAGCCAGCTTGAAACTCTTAGTCCATCTGCCATGGGCTCAGGATTTCTGTAAATTTATTTCTAAACCTTTCTCCTTGCTCTCACTCTGCAGATTAACACTTAACCACCTTGGAGAGGGAGCAAGAGGAATTTGTCCACGACTGACTCACCGTGGATTCCCGAGGCTTCTAGGCACTTAGTCATGGGGCCTCGGCATTGCACCGTTGTGATGTTATCTGGGGCACAACCGTGAGTAGTGTTTCCTTCGCAGCTGTGGCACGTGACCCCGTTGAAGGGCAAGGGAGCCTGCTTGTAATCTGCAAATAGAGGCAAAGTCTGTGAATTGGTTCCCCTCCTGTATTAAGCAAAGTGTTGCTGCCCATGACAATGGAATATACCATAATTGGTTGGGTATGCACAACATTCTACACAGCACACTAAAAAGCAGAGACATCACCCTGCCAACAAAAGTGCGTATAGTCAAGGCCATGGTCTTCCCAGTTGCAATGTAGGGCTGTAAAAGTTGGACCATAAGAAAGGCTGAGTGCCAAAGAATTGACGCCTTTGAACTGTGGTGCTGGAAAAGACTCCTGCGAGTCCCTTGGAGTGCAAGGCGATCAAACCGATCAGTCCTAGATGAGATCAACCCTCACTGCTCCTTAGAAGGCCAGATCCTGAAGTTGAAACTCAAAGACTTTGGCCACCTAGTGAGAAGGAAGGACTCACTGGAGAAGAGCCTAATGCTGGGAAAGATTGAGGGCAAGAGAAGAAGGGGACGACAGAGAATGAGGTGGCTGGATGGAGTCACTGAAGCAGTAGGCATGAGCTTAAATGGACTCCAGAAGATGGTAGAGGACAGGAAGGCCTGGGGGTCGCGATAGGTCGGACACGACTTCGCAACTAACAACAAATGCACATGCCAAGTCCCAAATGTCCTTTTTCCAAAAGGCAACTGGAATTTCCAGATTTTTTTCCCCTCAAAAACATCTCACTTCTCATCCAAGAAGCATCTTCAGTTCTAAGTGATTGGTGAGGAATGGAAGGATTGGCAAAGACCATTCCCCAACAGTCAGTTAAAACCTCTTTTACCACTCTAAAACAATGTTGTGATGATGACCTACCGTGCACGTCGTTGTTACACCAGCTGGAGTTACAACAGTTGATCATGTAGAAACTCTTGTGGTTTTGGAAGCCCAGAGCATCCTGGCAGTGGGAAAGCTGGCCACAGCCCTTGATACGTTCTTGGTCCTTGGGAAATTCTACCAGTGGGATGGAAAAATAATGGTGTAAATGTCTTTTTGGCCTCCAGGGGGCAGCCTGTTCCATGAGTTGAGATTCCCTAACTTACCGAACAACAGAATAACAAAGTTGGAAGGGACCTTGAAGGTCTTCTAGTGTCTAGGCCAGGAGTAGGCAACCTTGGCTCTTTTATGACTCGTGGACTTCAACTCCCAGAATTCCTGAGTCAGCCATGCTGAGGGGAAAGGGAGAGGTTGCCATGCTGAGCCATGCTGGCTCAGGAATTATGGGAGTTGAAGTCCACGAGTCATAAAAGAGCCAAGGTTGCTTACCCCTGGCCTAGGCCGCTTTATGACTGGTGGACTTCAACTCCCAGAATTCCTGAGCCAGCCATGCTGAGGGGAAAGGGAGAGGTTTCCATGCTGAGCCGTGCTGGCTCAGGAATTCTGGAAGTTGAAGTCCACAAGTCATAAAAGAGCCAAGGTTGCCTACCCCTGGCCTAGGCCTAGGCCGCTTTATGACTGGTGGACTTCAACTCCCAGAATTCCTGAGCCAGCCATGCTGAGGGGAAAGGGAGAGGTTTCCATGCTGAGCCAGGTTGGCTCAGGAATTCTGGGAGTTGAAGTCCACGAGTCATAAAAGAGCCAAGGTTGCCTACCCCTGGTCTAGTACAACCCCTTGCTCAAGTAGAAGACCCTATTCCATTTCAGGCAAATGGCTGTCCAATCTCTTCTTCAAAACCTCCAGTGTTGGAGCACTCACAACTTCTGGAGGCAAGTCGTTCCACTGGTTTAATTCTTCTCACTGCCAGGAAATTTCTCCTTAGTTCTAGGTTGCTGGTCCCAAAGGTGCTTTTCAAGAGGCAACTGGACTTTTTTTCTTTGAAAAGCACCTTTCAATCAACCATGACCCAGGTGATTGAGAATCTCCATAGATCTCTATACCAGGGTTTCTCAAACTGGGAATCTCCAAGAAACCTTCAGGGGACCTGGAGAATCCAATAAATAAATAATCATTCTCAGGTTTAATTTGTAATACAGTACATATTAATCGATATAACCCCACGTAAACCAAAGCTCTTTGGGATCCTTAATCATTTATAAGAATTCAAAGGGATCCTCTAGACCAGAGGTCCCTCTCAACCTTTTGGGCACCAGGGACCGGTTCTGTGGAGAAAGGTTTTTCCATGGACCGGAGAGTGTGGTTTTGTGTGATGCCTGCATCCCACAGATGGGGCTTTGCTTGTTTGTGGGGACCGGTTGCTGGCATACCGCGGCCTGGTACCGGTCCACGGACCGGGGGTTGGGGACCCCTGCTCTAGAGATTCCCCAGACTGGCTGGGGGATTCTGGGAGTTGAAGTCCACAGGTCTTAAAATTGCCAAATTGCCTCTTGAGCAGTGTTTCTCAACCTTTGCCATTTTAAGATGTGTGGATACAACTCCCAGAATTCCCCAGTCAGCATTGCTGGCTGGGCTGTTCTGGGAATTGAAGTCCATACATCTTAAAACGAAGGTTGAGAAACACTGGTCTCCAAACCATCCCAATTTGAAATGTAAAATTGTCGCGCCTTTTATGGCCAAAAAAATATGTATTATTCTGCACAGTAAAGCTGGGAGAGTTGGTTTACCTTCTTACAAGAGCCCATCAGCCCAAACAAGAACACCACAGTTTTGAGAACGGGGGAGTGAAATGCTAATTTTAATCCCCGCATACAGAGGGCAAAGAAATGACTTTATTATTCGGCACAATAGTGCTGGCTGTGAGCTATTTCATCGCCTTAGTAGGCATCACACCATTCTGAGAATGGGGGAGTAAAATGCTAATTATTACACAATATGTTTATTTGGTGGGGTGGGTGGATGGGAGGTGAATGCTACACCATTAAGTTATCCTTTAAACTATTGGAAATTTGAACATTTTTTAAAGGTTGCTACGAATTCACAGAGATCCCTAAATACATTTTGCTTGAGCTATATTTGCCCATTCCTTTCCATTTGGTTAATTGCAACAGCTCCACTTACAAACATGCAAAGCCTGGTTAGCTTTAATTTTGGTCCGTTTTGTAGCTTTCTGGGTGGGGTGAATCCTGCTTAAATATATTTTGCATAGTCTGTGTTTAAACCAGTGTTTCTCAACATTGGTCCCGCGAAGATATATGGACTTCGACTCCCAGAATTCCCCAGCCAATAACCAAGGTTTAGAAAATAGTGCTTTTATTGTCTACTAATAATTAGAAAGCCTGGCTGTATGGATACATAATTGGGTAATGCCAGCTACTGGGTGTTTTTTTTAATATTGTGCATTTTATTTATTTTACTGTAATCCACCTAGAATAGTGTAAAAGTGAGATGGGCAGCTATATAAAATGAGTGAATAAATAAATGAGATACAGTATTGCACAAATTTTTTTTTTGATCCATTAAAGTGTGTGTGTGTGTGTGTGTGTGTGTGTGTGTGCATTTATTTCCTGGATCTAAATTCATTCATCTTATGTTGAACTCAGCCTTTCTGCCATATATGCTGCAACAAATGGGTTGCCAAAGCTAGACTCGTAATAAATTACAAGTAGTCCTTGACTTACAATCATTCATTTAGTGACCGTTTGACGTTACAACAGCACTGAAAAAAATGACTTGACCGCTTTTCACACTTATGACCATTGCAGCATCCCTATGGTCACATGAACAAAATTCAGAGGCTTGGCAACTGGCATGTACTTAAAACTGTTGCAGTGCCCAGGGTCACGTGATCCCCTTTTGTGGATTCACTTAACGGCCAGGTTACTAACTTAACAACTGCAGTCATTCGCACAAGAACGGTGGCAAGAAAGGTTGCAAAATGGCGCTTAGCAACTGTCTTGCTTAGCAACAAAAATTTGGGGGTCCGTTGTAACTCAAGGGCTACCTGTGCATTTTATTTATTTATTAAATGCATATAGATTGGATTTGTTTAAAATGGTTCCCCACAGATCACTCTTTTAGACCTAGAGGTTCCAGTAAGTTTGTGGACATATTGAACAGGCAAGCATAGGAAGCTTGAAATTATCCAGTTATTCAGAGGATCTCTGGGATTTAAGCCGATAAGAGCTGAAGGGTAAATGTAAAATGAAAAGGCAAAAAAGGTAAAATGAATAAAATGATTTCCTGCATGAAACGAGGAGATCAGAGGAAGAAGCAGCCAAGAAATGGCACTTCGCAAGAAGCCAGGGACTCACCTTCTGTTAAGGAGGTGATATCCACGCACTTTTCCTGGGGCCAGAAACAATTCATCTGTGTGAGGCTGGAGTTGTTACAAGTGTTATCAGCAGCTGTACAAGAATAGCAACTCAGGATGTTTTCGTTGTGGCCTCGGACACGGATCATATCCCTGACTGCCCAGGAGAAAAACGGTAAACCGTTGAAACAGTGAATGAGTCTTTGTATATACTTGCACACATTAATCAATATTATTATGCCAGAATGTCTAGGCATCACAGCATGTCCTAAAACCCCTTTGAGCTAGCCTTGGGCTCTCCGTTGCCTAGACCAGGGGTAGGCAACCTTGGCTCTTTTATGACTTGTGGACTTCAACTCCCAGAATTCCTGAGCCAGCTCAGGAATTCTGGGAGTTGAAGTCCACGAGTCATAAAAGAGTCAAGGTTGCCTACCCCTGGCCTAGACATTATCCCTCCCAGTTTTGAGCTCCATTGTCAAGATATGAGCAAAAGAGAAAATCTAGATGAAAAGGCGAATCACTCTTGACAGTATCGGTCCCTAAATAAAGCTCCGGTATGCTCAAATATATACATACCCCTGGGTACTTCCTTGGGAACACCTCGGTTGCACAGATCGGTTTCACAATGTTCCTCTGCCAGAAACACAAATCGATGGCCCAGAAGATGTGAGATGGAATTATTTGGCTTTCCGCTTATGTCACAACCCTTGAGGAAGTAGGGGGAGATCTTGTGTTCTGCAGGACAACGGGGGAAGAGAAAGGCAGATACACAACTCTAGCCGTGACAGCAGTGGTGGGATTCAAATAGGTGAACAACCGGTTCTCTGTGTGGATATCACTTCCGGAAGTCCATTCTGGGCTTGACCAACAAAAAATTAGCTACCAGTTCTGCTGAACTGGTGCAAACTGCCTGAATCCTACCATACGAAGGAAGGAAGGAAGGAAGGAAGGGAGGGAGGAAGGAAAGAAGGAAGGAAGGAAGGAGTGGGGTGCCTGTGCTGGAGACCCTCCATTTGGAAGGGCTGAAGATGAGTTGCATTGGAAAACAGCCGCTTTGGATTTAAAGCTGGAAAACATGGTGGAAGTGCATTTGCAACGGATCCATAAGTGGGATAAAGCAACTGTGTCAGGATAATAATTTAACAGCTAAACAGCTTATGTACAGATGTAATGTAATGTGGATGATGCGATGATAGGATGCTGCAAGATTAGGAATGACTCAGCAGCGTCCGTGTCTGTGCCTTTAAGAGGCTGAGTATAAAAGGGAAGTTTTTTCCTGGAGTTTCTCACTCTTGTCCTTTTTCCTGCTGTAATTGCTGTGCATTGGAGTTTGCTGTTTCACCACGTGTATATATTTTATTTCTAGTGTATCTTTGTAGATATAGTGTAATATAAACCTCAATTTAATGCAAACCACTGTTTACTGTATATACTCCTCGGTTACCTCAGCACAATAAGACTCTGCATGCTCTGACAAACTCCATCTTTTCCTCCGAGTAAGGAGGTGCTGAGGGGTTGTGCTGATCCAAGGCCAAGCAAAGATCTGGCCTTAGGGATGAAATGGATGTTTTTAGGCTTTGCAAAGATCTGGTCTAGATTCCCATCAGACAGAGAAAGATCTGGCCATAGAGCTAGATTCTCTGTCTATATTTTAAGAAGAGATTGGACGACCATGGGTCTGAAATGGTATAGAGTTTCCAGCTTGAGCTGGAGGTTGGGCTACAAGAGACCTCCAAGGTCCCTTCCACCTTTGTTATTCTGTTTTTTCTATCCAGCCTGGATCAGCCATGGGTCATTCACTCTTTCTCTCCCACCCTTTTTTCCCTCTCAGGGCCCACCCTTCCCCATCTCCAAAAAAAACTTACGATTTATTATGGTCATGATGGTGGTCTTGCACATCTTCTGATGCTCTTTACATGTTTCCGTTTCCCGGCAGTCGCTGTTTCCACTGCATGAGTAGCACTGAAGGGCAACAACTGTTAGAAGAGTAAGGGAAAAACCGAGTTGGAAGGGACCTTGGAGGTCTTCTAGTCCACCCCCCCAGGCAGGAAACCCTATACCATTTCAGACAAAGGGTTGTCGAATCTCTTCATAAAAAATGTCCAGTGTTAAAACATTCACAACTTCTGGAGGCAATTTGTTCCCCTGGTTAATTGTTCTAACCGTTAGGAAATTTCTTCCTAGTTCCAGGTTGCTTCTCTCCTTGATTACTTTCCATCCGTTGCTTCTCGTTCTGCCTTCAGGTATTTTGAAAAATAGATTGAAACCCACCCACCCCGGTTCTTTGGGGCAACCACTGAGATATTGGAAGACGGCTATCATGTCACCCCTCCTCCTTCTTTTCATTAAACTAGACACACCCAATTCCTGCATTCCTTTCATATGTTTTAGCCTCCAGTCCCCCAATCATCTTTGTTGCTCTTCTCTGTACTCTTTCTAGAGTCTCAACAATTTTTTTACATCGTGGTGACCAAAACTGGATGCAGTATTCCAGGTGTGGCCTTACCAAGGCATTATAAAGTGGTATTACCACTTCACGTGATCTTGATTCTATCCCTGTGTTAATGCAGCCTAGAACTGTGTTGGCCTTTTTGGCAGTTGCAACACATGGCTGGCTCACATTCAAATGATTGTCCACTAGGACTCCAAGATCCCTCTCACAGTTACGACCATTGAGCCATTTTTATCTGGGGGTATGGATGAAATGGGTGCTTTAAAAAGATTAAGACACCTTTTTATTCCTTAGGTGGGCAACTGTGGGAAAGGAGATCAGCAAACAATGAAATAGGCATCACAATGTCACACCAGTTCAGCTCCCTTTATCTCATTTTCGTGATGTCTCACGTAAGTATTTCAGGAGTGGATTTTGCATTGGTGATTTTATGATGCAAGTTTTGTTATCTTGAAGAAATGCCAGTTTGCAGCTGATCAGCCTGGTCTCTTAATGCTCACAATGCCTACCAGGTAAAATAAAATAATACAAAACAAAAATACAACGGCAAACATATTTGGCTCTCCCACTTTGCAGGCCTCTAGAGTTACAAGAGGAATTCAGGAGGCTGGGATCCATTTTTTACATCACCGCACGAGGCCATTATCCATGGTTTGCTAAGTGCAGCCCTAGTATTTGGGATTTTCTGAAAAGACTCAGGCAGATCGAAATTCATAAATCCTTTCCATTTTGGGAAAGGCACCAGATCAGAGTTTTGTTTATTTTTTTTCCTCTCAGTCATGCTTGTTGGGGAACTCCATATCTCTTAAAGTTGCCAAAGTTTCAGATTTTCTAGCCATCTATAAATTGTATGGGAAAGGGTGGTGGGAAGTGAGCGATCAATTATTTTTAGCTGCTAATGTTTGCCTTTTGCATTGTCCTAAAAAAACCAAATCAGTCGGTGCTTGATCGCTGTTGAGTTGTTTATTGTTTCGTTAAATAAACATTTAATGTTTTAAAACAACAACATTAAATAAATAAATAAATAAATAAATAAATAAATAAATAAATAAATAAATAAATAAATAAATAAATAAACCAGGCAACTTACAACAGCCTAAGACTGCAGGGTTAGTGTCTTGCACCTTAATTTTTCTTCTATCAAATACCTGAAGACCTCTGCTCTCAAGATTAGAAAAAAAAACCACCTTTCTTTCCCCTGCCATAATCTCAACAGCCACTAGGGGAGCAAGCAACGAGGCACAAAAGTGCCAACTCTGCGCTGCTCTCTAGCGGCCATCTGCATTTCTGCAATCCAAATCCTAACGGTAACCAATGGGAACTACTTCCCATTGAGAATAAAGAGACAAGGATGGGGGGCGGGGGAAGAAAACTACAATTCTGCTTCTCTTTAGGAGAGAAGGAACCTTTATTGTCAAAGTACAACCGTGTATACATTGAGATTGGCTGAGCCTCCCTTCGTGCCCCCACCCCCCCCAACTTACAGTGACACAAACCCTCCATCTTATTACACCACGTGAACTAATTGCACAACACACCGGCCTCGCAAGTCAATTATGCATAACAATTTATAAAAAAAAATTATTTCCCGTTCCAAAACCTAACAGCCCATGGATAAAAAGCTGTTTTTCAGCCTGTTGGTGCGGCTGGTTTCTCCCCTGCCTCCGACCTGCCCTTGAAATCAGCCGGATGGGTTGTTGTTGTTTTTTTTTTTCCCACTCCTCCAGATCATTAAAAAAAAAAGTGAAATTTTAAAAGCTCCGGAGCGAAACTCATTAGGGGCAGATCCGGCTTTCGTTTAGAGCAGGGGTCGGCAACCTCGGCTCTTTTATGACTCGTGGACTTCAACTCCCAGAATTCCTGAGCCAGCATAGCTGGCTCAGGAATTCTGGGAGTTGAAGTCCACGAGTCATAAAAGAGCCGAGGTTGCCGACCCCTGGTTTAGAGCCTCTGCACAGAAGACGAGACGCAGAAGCGTTCGCATCCCACCGCCACCCGTTCCTCTTTTTAATTTTCTTCCTCTTTCTCTTTCTCTCTCCCCCCCTTTTACCGTCTGTCGCCACCAAGGAGAACAAAACGCCGGTCCAAAAGCACTTCATCGGGTTCGGGATGCAGAAGATGACCGGGAACGATGTAGGAGCAAGCTGCTAAATCCGCAAAGCGAATGGGTCCTGGGACCAATTCTTGCAGCCCGAGAGGGGAAAGAGAGAGAGAGAGAAAAAAAAGACACTGCGGTTCCTTCCTTCTGGCGCTCTGCTTATGTTTGAAATCCACCCCCCTCCTCCAGCTGGCCCGGCCCGGCCCCACCCCGGGCATCACTTGCAGCAAAACGTCCCTCTTTTTTTTATTATTATTTATTTTTTTTAGAGAAGTTTCGGAGAGTGACGCAGCAGCGGCGGAATGAAGGAGTCAGGAAGAGAGGGGAAGTGATGAAAAGTTCGCGGCCACATCAGCTTCTCTCCCCCCCCCCCTTGGAAACGTCCTTGCTTCCAGAAGCGGCTAGTCCTCAGGGCGGGGTTTCCTCGTCCTTGGCAACTTTAAGGCAGGTGTCAACTATTTTTTTTTATTTTATTTTTGCCCTTGGGTTTGTCTTAACGTGTTTTGCACTGCCGGCGTTAAGAATACAAGGCTGTTGGGATTTCCTTCGTGGTGATGCAAACCCGCCTCTTTTTTGTTTGTTTGTTCCTTGATCTTTGCGGTCGTGAGCAATAACTCAAGGTGGCAAACACAACTAATATTCGTTCTTCCTCCTGTTTTCCCCACAACGACAACAGCCCTGCCAGGTAGGTTGGGCTGAGAGAGTAACCGGCACAAAGTCACCAGGTAAGCTTTCGTGCCTAAAAGGAGATCCCCAAAAGGGCTTTTTCACAAGGCAACTAGATTTTTGTGAAAAAGAACCTTTGGGATAACTGCAGTGCTTTTTTTGTAAAAGAAAAAGGTGCCGGAACTCACACACGTCATACAACCCGCCTTGCCTACCCTACAAGGTTTCATCCAAAAAAGGTGCCGGAACTCCGTTCTGAGCGTTCTATGACAAAAAAAGCCCTGGATAGATAGATAGATAGATAGATAGATAGATAGATAGATAGATAGATAGATAGATAGATAGATAGATACATACATACATACATACATACATACATACATACATGATAAATAGAAATAATAGATGATAGAGAGATGATAGAGAGGACAGATAAATATGATAGAAGATAGATAGATAGATACATACATACATACATGATAAATAGAGATATAGATAGAGGGATGATAGAAATAGATGATAGATAGATGATAGATATGATAGATAGATAGATAGATAGATAGATAGATAGATAGATAGATAGATAGATAGATAGATACATACATACATACATACATACATACATACATGATAAATAGAAATAATAGATGATAGAGAGATGATAGAGAGGACAGATAAATATGATAGAAGATAGATAGATAGATACATACATACATACATGATAAATAGAGATATAGATAGAGGGATGATAGAAATAGATGATAGATAGATGATAGATATGATAGATAGATAGATAGATAGATAGATAGATAGATAGATACATACATACATACATACATACATACATACATACATATAAATAGAGATAGAGATGATAGAGATAGATGATAGATAAGATGCAGTGCTTTTTTTGTAAAAGAAAAAGGTGCCGGAACTCACACATGTCATACAACCCGCCTTGCCTACCCTACAAGGTTTCATCCAAAAAAGGTGCCGGAACTCCGTTCTGAGCGTTCTATGAGAAAAAAAGCCCTGGATAACTGTATGACCTGGAACTGGGGTCCACAACCCCCGGTCCGTGGACCACTACCAGGCCGCGGCATGCCAGCAACTGGGCTGCACAAACAAGCCAAGCCCCATCCGGGGGATGCAGGCAGCACACAAAAACTACACACCCTCTGGTCCGCGGAAAAACCTCTCTCCACGGAACTGGTCCCTGGTACCCAAAAGGTTGGGGACCTCTGACCTGGATGACTGAGAATCTCCATAGACTAAAAGGGGATTAGAACTCACAGCCTCCAGGTGTCTAGCCTAGGGGAGACCACTAGATCAGGGCTTTCCAAACCTGGCAACTTTTAAGACTTGTGGGCTTCAACTCCTGGCTGGGGAATTCTGGGAGTTGAAGTCCACAAGTTGCCAAGTTTGGAGACCCTTGCATTAGAGCAAGCTGGCTCTCATAACAGCACAATGCAAGTTCCAAGCCTTAAATACTTGCATCAGACATCATGATTGGGGGCCTCAGCTGATTGTGGTCTAAAGCAGCGTTTTCCAACCTTAGGAACTTGAAGATGCGTGGACTTCAACTCCCAGAATTCCCCAGCCAGCATAGCTGGCTGGGGAATTCTGGGAGTTGAAGTCCACGCATCTTCAAGTTCCTAAGGTTGGGAAACACTGGTCTAAAGTACTACCTGTACATTTCAGGTCATTTTCAAGATCACAATTGCATTTTGTTGTTGTTGTTAGTTGCGAAAACTGCATACAACAATCATGGCCAGCTGCCCCAGAGTTCTGTAGAGCATGTGCAAAGTGTAAGATCTCTCTCCTTACCTGAGGTGGAGGATCTTACCTGGCCTGCACGCTTTTTCTGCTTTAGTGCTAGGCAGTTTCCTTTTTTCATTATTTTTATTTTTAAAATGATGTTTTGTTTTCTATTTTTTTAAAATTTTGTTTCGTGCTGTCGTACAGCATCCGGAGCCTGTATTTTGAGTTTTAAATAAATACCGTAAGTGTTTTAAACAAATAACGGCATCCTTCTCGCCCACCCTCTTCTTGAGAAAAGGTGAGCCTTTTCTAAATTCTAAATCAGGTGTGGCAAAGGAGCCGCTGACTCAGCCTCTTGACATGTCCGGAGGCCAGGAATTTTATACACGAAGGAAACATGTGTGCAGGAAAACGAAAAATTGTGAAAATTTTTCTCTGCGTTTCTTTGTATTCCCCCCCCTTTCTTTTCTATTTTTCTATCGCATTTTTTTGGCATGTTTAATTAACTTTTTGATTTCTTTCTTTTTTTTCTCCCATACTTTTTATTAGTTGGCATTAGTTTTTAATTTCCTTTTTAAACATTTTAATAAAATGTTTATATCTATAAAGAAAAGACACTTGTGGTTTGGGAAGAATATCAGACAGAAGTGAAGAATATCAGAGTCTCTTTGAATCTGAGCAGCATCGTGGCCTAGTGGCCAAGACTCTCACTCAGAAGGTTTGAGAGTTCGATCCTAGATAGCAGACTTCTCTCCTAGAGCACAAAGTGTGTTTGTGTGTGTGTGTGTGTGTGTGTGTGTGTGTGTGTGAGAGAGAGAGAGAGAGAGAGAGAGAGAGAGAGAGAGAGAGAGAGAGAGAGAGAGAGAAAGAAACATCTGCTGTGAACTACAGGTGGTGTCAGGCAGGGCATCCGGCCAGTAAATACTCAGCTCCATCCAGTTGCCGCGACTTTACCCTGCCTGAATTAAGGGATTACAGGGTGGAAAGAAAGGGAGTTTTTGACTCTTTGAATCTATTTTCTATTTTCATTTTCCTTATTTCTGGGTTGTTGTTGTTGTTATTTTTGCACTTTTGGCATCCTCTTTTTTTTTTACTTTTTCCCTTACTTATTGGATTTTAGTTTCTCTGTGTGTGTGTCTTTCTTTTTTTTCTCTTTCTCTCTCCCACCCTCTCTCCCTCTCTCTGTCTCTTTGTCTCTGCCTCTCTGTTTCTCTCTCTGTGTGTCTCTTTGTGTCTGTCTCTGTGTGTGTCTCTCTCTGTGTGTGTCTGTCTATGTCTGTCTATGTTTCTCTCTGTGTGTTTGTGTGTGTGTCTCCCTCCCTCCCTCTCTCTCCCCCTCTCTCTCTCTGTGCTTGTGTGTATTTATTCACTCCAGCTTGGAAAAATGTTCTATTCTTTGCACATCAAAGTCCAGTGACCTGTGTGTACTTTCAGTAATTCTTTTAATGCCAAACGGTTTATTTATTTATTATTTATTATTTGGATTTATATACCACCCATTTCCCGAAGGACTCAGGGTGGTTTACAGGGCCATTAAAACAATACAAGATACAAAGTTAAAATAAAATTAAATTAAATAGCCCCGAAAATTAAAAACTAAAAACCCAAACCCTCAGTCCAGGCCGGCAAGCTCGAATAGCTAGGTTTTTAGGTCCCGGCGAAACGAGCGAAGGTCGGGGGCCATCCGGAGTTCCACAGGCAGCTGATTCCACAGGTCTGGTGCGCCCACCGAGAATGCCCTCCCCCTGGGGGCCGCCAGCCGGCACTCCCTGACCAGCGGCACCCTGAGGAGGCCCTCTCTGTGGGAGCGCACAGGACGATGGGAAGTGGATGCTGGCAGCAGGTACTCCCGAAGATAATCCGGACCCGTGCCATTAAGGGCTCTATAGGTCATCACCAACACCTTGAATCTCACCTTGAAACTTAATGTACTTATGGAGGGATGCGACTCTCCATGTGGCCTCACCTCCAGAGCTCTTCAGGGGTACTTTATCTCTTGCCAACCCTTCCTCTGTCCCTTACAATGCACAAAAGTTGCCAAAGGATGGACAACCACCCCCCCCACCCACACACACACAAGCACATTGCGTCTCCTCTACTTACGGCTGTACTGTAAATTAGCAACATGGGCCGGTTAGTTGAACATAACTATACAAAACAACAATTGATGAGTTTGTGGTTCAGCCCATCGTGTGAATCAGCCCTAGACAAGATCGTTTAAATGTGAACTTCAACAATCCCTCTTCCATAATTTTATTGAAGTGGACAAAAATATTCCGGGCTACAGAGAGTCCTGCCCAAATCTAACACCGATCCTTCATTTCCTAAAGTCCACAAAGAACATTTTGGTTTAAATCCCAGCGTCTGTGGTTACATTTTAAAAGGAAGCCCTTAGTCAGCCGTGATTCAAACTCCATTGGCCTGAAAACGGGGGAAGTGATTTAAGCATTTTTCATATCTTGCTGTATTTGCAACACACACAAACACACAAACCATCACATCATGGAGGTGAACATTTTGTTTCATTTTTTTCCTACGTCAATATTTCATAAGACATATTTATTTGTTTATAGCATGCAATGGGTTTTTTTTTAAAAAAAAATTGTTCCCGTGATTTTTCTCATGAGGTTTATGGAGTATCTTATTATTAAAAATAATGGGAGGGAAATAACCCCCCCCAGTAGATAGTAAAACAACTGAACATTATATACAGCCCTAGAGTTTGCCATGGGATTTCTCATAGGGCATAAAAATACCATCCAAGAAAAATGTTTGTGCGGGGAGCAAAATAGAAAAAAAAATGTAACTTTCGCAAGACTTTGTTTCTGGATCCAAAGATCACTTTTTGCAGTTCTAGATTCCCATTTGCTGTCAGGACCAGAGTGTTAGAACGGGAAGTTGTGAGTGTGAAGCCTGCTGGGATCCAGTTGTGTTGACTGTCAGTGGTCAGCAATCCTGATCAGGAGATCCATTGGAAAAAAAATTATGAGGATTTCACTCCTAAGCACCTGGACGTTCTCGGATTTCCTATACATCTTGTAAAATTTAATGATGGGCTTTTAAGGGTATTGATGTAAAGCAGCATTTTTTTAAATGAAAGAGAGGGGAGGAGAGGGAGAGGGAAAGAGTGAGGGAGGGAGAGAGAGAAAGAGAGAGAAAGAGAGAGATATTCCCTCTAGAGTTATAAAACCACAGCTCCCATCTGCAACCTTTATAGCCACTGGTGGTGAAGAACACTGGAAATTGGAATTTAGCAAGAACTTCTGGAAAGCCGTATCTTCCCATTTACAGTAATAAAAGCAACCGAAGATGCACAATTGGTTGGAGTCTATCCAGCATGACATATTTCCTTCTCTCCTTCCTTCTAATGCATTTTAATACTTCCTCTTACCAATGTTAGACTAAATACTTGCAAGAGAGGAATAAATGGAAGTGCTTGCTTAGTTGAGCTTGCCAGACAATCAAGAGGGGACTGTGCAAAGTTGTGTCATCTCTAATTTGTTAGCACTCACCCTCCCCAGCACTTTCTTCTCAGGATTTCAGTCACGCTGAGTCAGTTTGGCCTGGATGGGCCTCACCGCGATGGGGGTTGCAGGATCTCCTTGCTACTGGCCAGATGTATGGAAGAAGAGCTTGTTAGTATTGTAGTAGGAAAACAATGGGAGGGAGGGTGGGGCAACTTATCAAAGTTGTAGGTGAAATTAGGAGACAAAAACAAAATTCAGATGACTTTCTCTGGTTGAAAATAAAGGAAGGAAATGTAACGGAAACCCGGGGCAGGTTTGACATCAGGAAAGAGATCAAACACAGAAAACAGAACAAAGAAGACAGCTTAGTAACAGAAGTGAAAAAAGGTTCCTGCAGCTGTAATTGATTACACACAGGATATGAGACAAGAATTTGTAGGGTTTTTTTTTTTTAAAAAAAAAACCTCTCAAATTTAACAATAGAAATTGTTTCCAAATCAGGCTATGTCAAATCTTCTCCACCATTCAGTCAGAAATGAAGAAGCTTCTTGGATGAGAAGCAAAACATCTTCAAGCAAAACCAAGAAAGCCCAGTCGCCTTTTGAAAAACAAAGCACAGTTGGGAGTTCAGTGCTAAAGTCAGTTTATAGGAGAAGCCAAAAGGTTTCCAAGGTGGGCAAATAGGGGCCGGAGATGGCTGGATTTGAATTCCTGCAAGCAGCAGGATGTTGGAGTCAATAGCCTGAAACTATTCCTTTCAAACGTGTGATTCCATTATTCTGTGATTCTCTGAATCAGCCCTTTAGTCTTGCAAGTCACATTCCAATCCTCAAGTCAGCGGGATGGGCTATGTGATGTTGAGCTGGATTATCCCAGGTATGTGACCTGGAATCGGGCCCATAATACAGGTGTGTGCAGAAATGTTTCATCCCCTCTCCACTATTAGGAATCTAAAGAAACACCGTTGACACTAATGGGTTCTTCGAGTATTCTTTGAGGTTATGGGATGGTGAGACCCTACTTTTGTCATGTCCCCCATTTAATTAGAATAAGAATAAGAATAATAGGAATAGAATAGAATAGAATAGAATAGAATAGAATAGAATAGAATAGAATAGAATAGAATAGAATAGAATAGAATAGAATAGAATAGAATAGAATGCAGAAGGGAAGGGAAGAGAAGAGAAGAGCAGAAGAGAAGAGAAGAGAAGAGAAGAGAAGAGAAGAGAAGAGAAGAGAAGGGATTTTGGAGATCTTCTAGTTAGTCCAACCCCTTGCTCAGGCAAGAAATCCTGTCCTATACCATCAGACAAATGGTTGTCCACTCTCTTCTTAAAAACGTCCAGTGTTGGAGCATTCACAACTTCTGGAGGCAAGTTGTCCCACTGATTTGCTACACACACACACACACACACACACACACACACACCACCACCACCACCACCTCTCTGATCTTAGATGTGCTCCTGGACATAGGACATTTCATGGGGACAAAGCAGACAAACAAGATGACTGGGGCATTATTTGCGATGTGGCAAGATTGCACCATTTTGTGACGATAGGTAGAGTTTGAAATACCCTGTCTTTTGAGGGAATGGAATAGCAAAAACAAACAAAACAGCCAATGGCTTCTGTTTTTTTTCTAAAACCTTTATTTAGGTTGGCTTTGCTTTATTTGGTTAAGGCCTTTTATGAGCAAAGATCTCTCAGCATCCTTTTTTTACACAACCCCAGCAAAGGTCAAGTGAGGGTGAGCAAAAGAGTATGGTGCAATAAGGACATGTCAGAAACACAAGGTTTTCTTTCAGTCATGGGGAAGAACCAAGGCAGACTTTTTCAGCCTGCCTCCATTCCGATGTGTTGGACTACAACTCCCATACTTGCCAAGCATGGCGAACATCGTAATGCTTCTCATTGTTTAGAGCTGGAGTGTCCAACTTGGCAACTTTTAAGACTTCAAATCCCAGAGTTCCACTTTTCTTTTTTAAAAAGCATCTTTGGGACAAGCATGACCTGGATCATTGAGAATCCCCATAGACCTTCTGCTAGGCGATTATTTAGTAAAACTATTGATTATGTACTATCAAATCAGGGTGGATTCTTAGTAACTCTACAGATGTGATCTCCAGAAGGATCTGTCTCCTTCAACTTGATCCCTCAGATCTTCCAATCCCTGCTGTAATCAAGTCCATCCACTTTGCAGTTGGTTATCCTCTGCTTCTCTTTCCTTCTATCTTTGCCAGCTTTACGGACGTCTCAAGAAAGCCCAGTCTTTGCAAAGCAAATTATTTGGGTCTGGTCACTTGTGCCTTGAGTGAGAAGTCTAGATTGATTTGTTCTATAATACATTGGTTTTCTTCCATGGGATTCTCAAGAGTCTTCTCCAACACCAAAGTTCAGAAATGTAAAAGTAGAGAAATTAGCAGGATTTAATCTGGAGGATTTAATCTTCTCAGGGCCATTTGATCTACAAGAAGGCTTCCCTTTTACTTAAGGGCTGTAGGTTTGTGCAAATTGTGCAACGTCAGATTTGAATCATCCATTTGGGAAAACTGAACTGATTTGGGAAATGCCCCTCCTTTTGATATCCAAAGTGAAGCATCCAAATGGGTTAATTTGGTAAGAAAAAAACCTGTTTCAGTGCTTATGCAGAAACATGCATTGCATATGCAGAAGGATCATTGTACTGATGATGTTGCCTAGTTTGGTAATGAAACATCTGCAGGAAAACAAACAAGCTCAGAGAGCCTCAAGGATCCCACACAACATCCCAAACTGAATTAACACAGAGTCAATATCAAGTTCCCAATTCCCTATCCCCTTTGAATCAAATCTCCTAACTGAATATATTTGCTTAACCCTACAGAGTAGCCGAGGTTTACAAAGCAATCCTATTTCTTACAGAAGGGGGCAAAACACCATTCCTTTATACATTTTTCTACAGTACATTCTCTCCTGCACACTTATAAACACACATACACATATTCTCTTGTACAAAACCCTAAGTTTGCCAAATTTTAATCCAGCTCCTCAACTGCAGATTTTGCCCTTCCTCTTTTGTAAACGCAGTGAATGTGTGAACCACCAAGTTCCCGTGTTCTTATTTTTTTCTTTTTCTTTTTTGGAAGCAGGTTGGGATAAAATCCAGACACCTGGGTCACCATTCAGCAAACATACTTCCCTATCTCAGCAAACTAAGTAAGGGCAGCTAACACAAGAACGAGGGAGAAGAGACCAAAATTAAAGGTGAGGCTGAGAGCTCCGCTACTGGGTTTTCCTTTTCCTGGTGTGTTGCGCACTGGGCTTTTAGGATCAGTGAGGAATGAGGTGCTAGCATTCCTCGTATCTTCTTCTTCTGCTCCAGATGAAGTCATCAGGTTCACTTTAGGTGGGTTTTGACACTCTGGATGCTTGCACGGAGTCTTGGTTTTGGGACGGGAGGTGCTAAGTGCTGCAACCAGGCCCATTCCAAGATTGGTGGCAGAATTGGACATGTTGGTGTTGAGGTAAGTTTGAATATGAGTAACATTAGCAAACAGGTGGGTATTTGCTGCTGCAGAAGCATTTGCTTTGGTCTTCTCTTCCACGATGAAAGAGCTGTTCTCTTTAGACGCGATCGGAAGTCTGGGAAGAACATGGTTGGCCAGGCCATCTGAAGTTGCATTACTGCCGGCGGGGGTTGATACGGGAATACTATGATCAACAATGAAGCTTTCACCTCCAGCTGTCTCAAGGCCAGGCTCCATGTAGGTGCTTTCTGAGGTATTAGCGGCAGGAGAATGAGGAAGTCCATATTCCTCTACGGCTAAAACAGAGACGTTGTGTGCGTTTTCAGCGGAGAAGGAATAGGATCCTGATGCCTGGTTGCTTCCTCCTCTGAGAACGTTTCCAGCACTAGGAGAGTATTCCTCAGGAGAGCTGGAGGTGCTTAATGGGTTTTCGCTTCCTTGAGGAGAATTTGGAGGCTGCATGGAAGGAGAACCTTCATGATCCTTCTCATGGGTGGCTATGAAGTGTCCCCCGAGGCACTCCTCTTCTGTCTCACATTTATCACTTGCTACGTCCTTATCGTCGCTAGAAGCTGTCAAAACCTCTTTGGAGGGACTTATCTTGATGGGGGAGGAAGTGGCAGGAGAGGTAGTCCTGTCTCTGTTGGGAACAATGAAAGGTATCAGTAGAGCAACACCTCCATGACTATTAGAAGAAGTTGAATTGCGTCTCTCCAGGTTTGTTATAGCTGAGGAACTGCCTGAAGAACCACCTGCAGAGGAAGATGTTTCACTGCTTTCAGAAGAATTTCCAGAAAGGCTCTCCTCAAATGCTTTTCCACCTGCCATGTAGACGGTCTCCTTATCAGTGTGGTTTCCGGGAGATGGGACCTCACTGGTAGGAGAGTTCACCACCTCCATGTTACCATCTTCCACCTCATCTGAATAGAAGCAATCAGATTTGGGCATGAGCTCCGCTGGTGTGAGGTTGAACACGGGACATTCTACATCCTCCATGTTTTCGGGGCTGTCGGCAGGGACTTGGGGTTCTGTGATCACACCATCTACAATGCGGTTGTTGCAGAGATTCCCTTGGCAACAGATGATGTCAGCATCTTCCAGTTCTTGCACCAATTCCAAGAGAGAACTCCGGCACATGGCAGGGGAAGCACAGCCTTTGAAAGTCACCAAGCTCACCTCTTCCCCAGCTGCAAGAAGAGAAAAGGAGAGAAGGAGACAATATTAATCCAAGAGTTGATGAGACATGGAAGAGATTGAACGAGCCCCCCACCTCCCCAGGAGATGGGATGTGTCTCCATTCTGGAGTCACCAACTGCCTAAATTCTAGTCCAGAGGTCTCCAAACATGGCAGCATTAAGACTTGAGGACTTGTGGACCTCAACAGCCAACATGAAGTCCACAAGTCTTAAAGTTCCCAAGTCTGGAGACCCCTGTTCTGGTCCATCTTATGACCATCTAAACATGGCTGGCTGGGGAATTTGGGGGGTTGGTCCACAAGTCTTAAAGTTGCCAAGTTTGAGACAGTCACTGACTGTCTAGGTCCAAGGGTCTCCCAACTTGGCCATATTAAGACTTGTGGACATCTAGACTTCAACTCCCAGAATTCCCCAGCCAGCATGAAGTCCACAAGTCTTAAAGTTGCCAAGTCTGGAGACCCCTTTTCTAGTCCATCTTATGACCATCTAAACATGGAGCCTGTATTCTACTGTTGTTCTTTAAACAAAGAGGAAGCACAAAAAATTGTGGTTAGACTTGCCTCTCAGTCCCCAGTGATTCTGTCGCTAAATTGTCTGAGTGTAACCAGAATGTAGGGAATAGGTCCTGTTCCACCAACTGCTAGTATATAAGCAGTGGCAATTTCTCCCAGCTCATGCTGCCTTCTGGAGCCAGTGCTGAGCAGAGCGCCCAGTCCCCAGACTGGATCTGTAGCATTGGTTTCAGGTTTTCAGACTCCTCTTTTTGCACAACATGCTGGACCCAGTTCAGTTGGGCTTTTGGCCAAGATATGGAACAGAAACTGCTTTCATCATGCTGATGGATGACCTCTTCTGGGAAATGAGTGGGGGTGGAAAGTGTGCGGTTTCTTCTCATTCTCCTGGACCTTTAGGTAATTTTGGATGTCATCAACCATTATATCCTTCTAGAATCAGGGGTAGGCAACATTGGCTCTTTTATGACTCATGGACTCGTTGAATAGAATTAGGCTTGATGGTACCACGTTGCAGCACTTCTTGTTCTTCTTATCTTATTACTGCCTGACTCCTGGGTCGTTGATTTGTGATATTACACAGGGTACTACTGTTCAACCCCCTGTCCATGCAACATTTGGGGATGGTCATCCAGAGCTTAGGGGTGAGGTCCATGAGAATGCCAGTGGTTCAGTGCCCAAGTTTTGATCACGAGACCATGGGGATAGTACAACAGTTGTTAAGTATATAAGCTGGTCATAAGTCACTTTTTTCGGCGATATTGTGTCTTTGCACAGTTGCTAAACAATGACTGTAAGTCGAGCTCTGTACTGGTTAGAATGCAGTGGTTAGAATGCAGCATTGCAGGCTACTTCTGCCTACTGTCAGCAGTTCGATCCTGACTGGCTCAAGGTTGACTCAGCCTTCCATCCTTCTGAGGTTGGTAAAATGAGGACCCAGATTGTTGGGGCCCATATACTGACTCTATAAACCACTTAGAGAGGGTCTGCAAAGCACTGTGAAGCTGTATATAAGTCTAAGGGCTATTGCTATTTTGATCCCCGAGAAGGATGCCTTCCAATTTGTAAACTCTGTCTACTTTTCAGCTGCTGGAAAGTAGAGTCAGACCAATAGGGGCTGAAGTCCTGTAGACTTAATGGAAATAAACTGCAGGATTGCCACACTGCATTAACCAACTCTCCAGCAGAGAAGGGCAATTTGTGGTTGCGTTGGGGAATCCCAGCCATTTTCTGGGCATGTTGAATCAGGCATTCTTAGTTTCGGCTTGGACAAAACATGTTATGTGAGCGAGGATGCTATATTAGTCCATCTTTAGCAGATTATATAAGCTGGGCAACTTTATATAACTTTATATAAAGTTGCCAAGTTGCCACAAGTCTTAAAGACTTGTGGCAACTTGGCAACTTGAAGACTTGTGGACTTCAACGTCCAGAATTCCCCAGCCAGCACCAAGTTCACAAATCTTAAAGTTGCCAAGTTTGGAGACTTCTGTTGTAGTCCGTCTTATGACCATCTAAACGTGGATCCTCTATTCATGCCTGGCTAGGGAATTCTGGGAGTTGAAGTCCACAAGTCTTAAAGTTGCTGGCTGGGGAATTTTCGGACTTGAAGTTGGAGAGCCCTGATATAAGCCAAAGTGGAACGTTCTGAGATCAAACCCTCACCTTTACGGCTGTTGCCAATCCCTTCCAGGCACATGTTACGAACACCTGTGCACTTCACCTTGGAGATGGTCTTCTTGGAGCATCCAGCACCAGAGCCCTGCCCATCCACACAGCTGTAGCACTCCAATCCGTTTGATGGCTGGCTTTCCAGGTGCAAGTCTGAAGGGGGGGGAGAGATGCAAAGTAGGAAACATCTATGAACATCAGGACCGTGAACTTCAGGCTGTTCATGGAAACAGTCAAACCAGGAGGTACAGCATCACACAAATAAGAGGTTTCAGAGACACTCTCTTCCCGCAAGAGAAGACCTACGTGAGCTGCACAGAATTCTCTTCCATGCACAGATTAGATGCAACCCACGGTACGTTTTGAAACCTGGTCTGTTCAGAGATGAGTCCTCTCCCATCTTCGCAAATTTCCTTCTTGCTGAGAAGCAGTCGGTTGTTTGCAAAGGGAAATGAGGAAGCGAAGAGGAGGCCAATAAGACACCGGGCTACAAAGTGTGTTCTAGTCCTACCTTGGGCATGAAAGGGAGACTGGGTGACTTTGGGCCAATCCCCAGGGCATTGAGGAATCTAGCAGGGCAAAATCTCTGAAATAACGACCCAATGGGTCACAGGTCTCTAGTACACCAATCAATGCATCCTGAAGCAAGCCTTGGATTTTGAAATGATGCAGTCCTAGACGCCAGGTGCAATCGAGGGAGGGGTGGGGGTGGGATTACCTGGAGTGAAGGTGTTGCAAAGTGGAGTATTACAGCAGCTGGCGTGGATGGTCCGGCTTTCTGAGTGAAAGCTCAAGGTCTCCTCGCAGCAGGGTAGATTGGTACAGCCTTTCAGCTTGAGATTGGAATACGGACCTATTAAGGAGGAGGTTTAATAGAGTGGTCTATTACTCCCACGACACCGAGTATCATCCCTCCTTCCTCGCCATCAGCTCATCCAGGAACAGAGGACAACAGTTGGGTAAGGCGTACTTCACATCAGGGAGGTCCTAAGTCATGGCCTTCCTGTCTATTTAATTTAGGCCTTGGTGCATTCTACTCATCTTAATCCAGTCATTCACCCCAGCTCTAATCTATCTACCTTTTTCCCCCTTCTCTTTCCCATTTTTCCCCCTTTCGCTACTTACCCAACTTCCCAGTGATGTCAAGATCCACACATTGGTCCTGAGACCCAACACAGCTGATCTGAGTGCGAGAAGCTTCAGGACACCAGGCTCCCTGGGAGGCACAGGTATGGCAGCGCATGTGATTGGTTGGGGCAGGAGGAGAGACTGGGAAGAGGCAGACAAGAGGGTGGAAATTAGCATGATGTCAAGCTTCCGAGGGACGAACTCTTCAAAGAACTCTGAGGCGTTGTTTACCTTAAAAGTCTTTATTAGAGCAATATAACATCGGCAATACTTGGTTCAAGCCGAAATCTGGATTCCTCTCCCCTGAGCACAATAATATTAAAGCATAGTTCCCTCCTTTAGTTAACTGTCATAAATCACTTTCTCCAATTAGTTTGAAAGGTAAGTTTTCCCGCCTTAGCCCAACCCACCAGTTCTTATCGCCTCTTACGACATACAACCTTGAAAGTGCTCTGCTGCTATGTTATTATGTCTAACCAATCCCCCATGCACATTCTCCCTTCCCCCTCCTATCTTCATCTAACTTTAACTCTAAAAGGGATACACAAGTAGAAATATAAAATAGCTGCTTCTTCATCTTTTGTCAAAGCAAGAACATCCGATGTTAGCAGCGTTGACACATGCATTTGAAAGGAAGCACGTGGGCCCAATATACCAGACCCAACCCTGCTTAGTTTCTGTAGTGAGATGTGGGAATGACCTTGGGGGACACAGGGAAGAGATGCTGCCTGGGAAACAATCCGATAAGAGAGGGAGAAACCCCGGGTGGCTTAATGGTCAGAGGAATCAGCTCCCCCCTGAGCTTCGGATGGCCCAAAATCTCCAGTCCTTTCGCCGCGGCCTCAAAACACTCCTTTTCCACCTGGCTGACCTGGACTGACAGGCATTTTAATTATGTTTACAATTTTTAATTTATTTTTAATTTTTAAATTTATTGCACAGATGATTTTAATTTTATTTTTATCTTAATTTCTGTACTTATTATATGTTTTGTTGTTAGCCGCCCTGAGTCCTTCGGGAGGTAGGGCGGGATACAAATCCCATTAATAAATAAATAAATAAATAAATAAATAAATAAATAAATAAATAAATAAATAAATAAATAAATAAATAAAAATCTGAAGCCCTTTCAGAAGTCAAGATCAAATTCTTCTTCCAACTCAGATGCCCCAAGTCTTGCAACCATACTGTTTTCCATCCCCACTCAACACAAAACAAAACAACATCAAAGGAAAAGGAAAGGAAAGCTAGACATCTGGTTCTTGTCAATTTCATCGTTTTGCTTCCCCCCCCCCAAAAAAAAACTTAACTAAGGGGAGCTGCAAAGCTATGAAGTCATCATAGAAGATCTGAAGCTGGGAAGTGTGGAAAGACAAAGGGGAAGAGCTCCCTCTAATGGAGAAATGGAGCCACAGCCTCTTAAAAACAAAAATGCTTGAAAGTGCAGCCGAGTCACAAAGTACGGTAATCGGTTCTGCTCTTCAGTTGTGGGAACACAGAGCTGGAACGCCAATATCTGAAGCTGCTTTTGAGCTGGCAGAGAATCTCCGTGGAATGCCAGCCAAGCTCAGCTCAAATTAATGTCTCGTTTTTATACTTTCTATCCCCCAAGTCACAGCGGGGGAGTAGAGTTAGGGTTTTTTTTTTTTAGGTAAGAAGAGCTCAGGGCCCAGAGTTGCTGAGATGGAGAACTGTAATAATAATAACTGAAATAATAATAAATAAACAGTAACAATCAACATTTGCCTATCAAAGTTCCTTGGGAAGGAATTGAATATAATAAGAATGCCAAATCCATTCTAAACATCTGACTGACAGTCAACGGACCAGTAAGAATAAATACTGCACAAAAAGAAGGATGGATAGGCAGACACCAAAGCTTTTATTCTCTATATTAGTCTTTCATAGGCATCTTTTTGAGGACAAGTGTCTTGCAACATCACCCTGCAGACTATGTGACTTACACACTTGAGATGCAAGTGGAAAAGCTGGAGATTTGTTTTCTAACATCACAAGCCAGGTTGTCATTTTATTCTCATTGGAGTTTGTACCAGGTCCCTGTGCAGCCTTCTCCAATTTAAAGTTCCTTTTTCTGAATTTCAATCCCCAGTATTCCTGGCCAGCTCACTGAAAATTTGGGAAGTTGTACAGAGGTTTAGTGGTTAAAGCATCAGGCTAGAAATCAAGAGACTGTGAGTTCTAGTCCCGCTTTAGGCATGAAAGCTGGCTGGGTGACTTTGGGCCAATCACCAGGATGTGGTGAGTTCTAGTCCCGCCTTAGGATGAAAGCTGGCTGGGTGTCTTTGGGCCAATCACCAGGAGACCGTGAGTTCTAGTCCCGCCTTAGGCATGAAAGCTGGCTGGGTGACTTTGGGCCAGTCCCTCTCTCTAAGCCCAACCCACCTCACAGGGTTGTTGTTGTGGGAAAAATAGGAGGAGAAAGGAGTCTTAGATATATTCACTGCCTTGAGTTATTTGTAAAAATAATAAAGGTGGGATACAAATTAAAATGAGTGAATAAATGAGAATTATTTCTCAAGTCACCTTCGCTTGCATAATCCCCCTTTTCCTGGGACTGTCGCACCCTTCAGAAGAGACATGTTTTGTGTGACATCCCCTGTCCTTCTTTTGCTGGGATGAGACCCCTCCCTGGCCCAATTAAAAGTGGGGGGGGGTTCCCCTTCAGGACTCACCGAAAGAGGTCTCGTTGTTACAGCCATCCTCCGAACAAAAGTTTGCTTGGTACGAGAGAGTCACGAGATGTGAAGTCAGGGAAAAAGAATCCAATGGATAGAGCTGCCGAGCGCAGCCTTTCCTCACGGTCTGGAATTCAAGAAAAGCTGGGGGGAAAGGAGGAGATGGAAATATATGACTTGGGAGACTGGAGGAGATATTGTCTAGATACACTGTTTTTCCAATACTTCCTTCTGCCTTCCCACAACGTGTACGGAATTAGTTGGTTTTCCCTGTTTTATTTTGACAGATAGACACTCTTTTGAATTCTCTTCCTGTGTTTGGCTTTGGAGCAAGCATTTCCAAACTATGGATCCCACCAAGCCGACTTTTTTCAATACAGCTGCTCCTTGTTTTTCAATATTCGAACCATCCATGTTCTGTTGAAGGGGTTTTATTATGCTTAAGGTTGATATTAGTAATATTGATCTTAGTAGTGATACTTTGCTATCATTATATATGTATCTTGGTGGAGCAGTGGGCTAATGCCTCCTTACGTAACACCAGCTGCCTGCAATTAGTGCAGGTTCGCATCCCACCAGGCTCAAGGTTGACTCAGCCTTCCATCCTTCCGAGGTAGGTAAAATGAGGACTCAGATTGTTGGGGGCAATTAAGCTGACTTTGTAATAATGCCGCTTGGGGTGTGTGTGAAAGCCCTAATAAGCAGGCATATACATAGAATGAAGGCTACTGCTAAGCTTGTAAGCCGCCCTGAGTCTTCGGAGAAGGGCGGGATATAAATGGAATTAAAAAATCTTTGTTTATGTGCAAGCAGCTTTGTAGGTGGTTTATATTGGGAAATTAGTTATATAAAAGCAAATGTTTCACGCTTTAGGTACGGGTGATTGCTTACATGTAAAGAGCACGGTAAGGGGAAAGGGAGTTACGGATGGAGCCTGGGTTGCTGTGTACAAGTCATCATTCTGGAATTATTTTTTTGTGCTATCTTATGCCTGGTACCAACACCTGATCTTTTTTGTTCTGGAAAGGCATAAAAGGTGGAAGACATCTTTCCTGGTTGTTGCCTTCATCTCTTTACCAGCCATGAAGAGAGATGGGGTCACCCAACTCTATTTTGATCAAAATAAAAGTTGTTTGCTTTCTTAAACCTCAGCTCAGGAGTTTCTTTGGCTCTTTTAAATTCCCGAGTAACGCTGGGACAATTGTGAGGCTAAGTAGAAAAACTTACACTGTCTTCTGACTGAAATTTGCTGTACAAATAGGGGCATCTGCTGGTCAAGTCAGCTGTAGCAGTATGATCGAAGCTCTGCCTTTTTTGAAAACCAGGCAGAGCTTCGATTGTGCCATCACGGCTACTGTCTTAATTTTTTGGACCGTACCCTGCAGACAACGCTAAGGAGGAATGACACTTACAGACATGTGCCTTTCGGACTGATGTTGTGCAGCTGGCCGAGGAGCCTTTGCAGGTCATGTTCTCTCCAACACAATTGTATTCTCCGTGGCATGTATTACATTGCAGGCAAAAGGCTAGGAAGAAAAGAAGAAAAATTAGTTACTGCCCCTTTAAGACTGTAGTACTTTATTCCCTTAAGAGCTGTGGACTTCAGCTCCTAGAATTCCGCAGCCAGCCATGCTGACTGGAGAATTCTGGAACTTGAAGTCCACAAGTCTTGAGGTTGCCAAAGTTGGACACCCCTGCCTTAAAGTTTTTATAGCCCACCCAACTCACAGGATGTCCACATCCTTCACCGAAGGGAGAGGGAAGTTAGAAGCCTCTGTTATGCACTTATTTAAAACTATAAAGAAAGAATTAACATGGATTGGATAAGAAAGAACACAGTAAATGCTGGGTATATTAGAATCATTCCATATATTTTTAAATTTGTGCCCTGTGAACTGCGAGTCGCTTGACAGGGGGGGGCACATAAATTTAATAAATAAATGAAAAAAGAAATAGATTTTCTATGCCTAAAGGGGCCAGGGACGCGGTGGCTCAGTGGGTTAGGACGCTGAGCTTGTCGATCAGAAGGTCGGCAGTTTGGCGAGTCGAATCCTGAGTGCCGTGTAGCAGAGTGAGCGCCTGTTACTCGTCCCAGCTTCTGCCAACCTAGCAGTTCGAAAGCACGTAAAAATGCAAGTAGAAAAATAGGGACCACTACGGTGGGAAGGTAACAGCGTTCCGTGCTAGTCATGCCGGCCACATGACCACGGAGACGTCCTCGGACAAGCACTGGCTCTTCGGCTTTGAAACGGAGATGAGCACTGGTCCCTAGAGTCGGAAACGACTAGCACGCATGTGCGGGGGAACCTTTACCTTTACGTTTATGCCTAAAGGGACTAGTTTTGCTTGCAGTATAAACCATGCAATGAAAGGATGTTAGAAGACCCAGTTGCTATTAAAAGAACTTTAACCCCCAGTTTCAGGAGCCAGAAATGTGAAGCTGAGTTCATCTTTACTTTTGATCTCTTCCGTATTCATCACCGGATCTAATCATCCTGCCTCTGCAATTACATGGCAGACACTATGGACTGAGGACACTGAGGACTAGAAACTTCTTGTTGAGAAAGGTGCTTTTAAACTGAAAGCCAGGGTTTTAAGAGTTTGGGGGGGGGAGATGGTATGTGGAACCAAGAAAGTCTGGTTTTGTTTGTAATTATTCTGTTTTCTTGTAAATTCCATGAGCTTGAAAGAGGAGGAAGGGAAGAAACTAAGTGATGTTTACATGAGACATCATGTAAACCTTTTGAAGGGTGGAGTTGTGTTGTGTTATTATCTACTTTAGGCAAGGAAACATGTCTCCTCAGCTTCGCTATTAGGCTATTTTATTATTGCCAATTAACCTATCCCTGTTCAGCTAGTCCCGGAAATGTACGAGACTGAATTGCATCTTGCAATAAACTGTTTATTGAATCATTTATTGAATAGCTCACGATCGGCAGGGTGTAAGTAGCTAGCTAAGCTATCAACCAGTTTCTGCAATCTTGGGTTTCTATAATGCATTAGCCCAAACTAATAAAGCCAGGTTACTGCAAGATGTTAGTCTAATCCTTTTATTAAATGCAGAGAGGAGGTGACAAGGAAACCTCATAGAACTTGCTAACTCGCGAGCAGGTAAAACATCGGAAGACTCAGCCTGAAGTGCAACTTAGCCGGGACAGATAGTCCTCAGCTTACGACAGTTGGGCCCCAAATTTCTATTGCTAAGTGAGTTTTGCCCCATTTTACAACCTTCTTTGCCACAGTTGTTAAGTGGATCACGGCAGTTCTTAAGTTAGTAGCATGGTGGTTAAGGGAATCTGGCTTTCCCCATGGACTTTGCTTGACAGGAGATTGCAGAAGACGATCACGTGACCCCGGGACACTGCAACAGTCGTAAGTACATGCCAGTTTCCAAGCGTCCCAATTTTGATCATGTGACCACGGGGATGCTGCAACTGTGGTAAAAGTGAACAAGTCACTTTTCTGTATTTGTTAATTTCCTGATGCTGACCTGAACGTAACTGTCCCCATATGGATTCAGTTTTCCTCTTCAATTGCCAGTGCTGACCACTAGCATGCAAATACAGGAAAACACTTCCATAAACAAAGCACATTTCCATTATAAGTAAGGCATGCGTTCTCATAGTATGTCCCACTGAATTCACTGAGGAGTAATCACAAACTAGGTTGAAACCTGATATACAATTGTGCAGCAATAACCTCTGTTGAACATTGATGTCTGAACAACCAGCAATGTAGCCTATTATTTTGAGTAGCAGCAAAATGTTCTGTCTTTAGTCAAGCTGCAATAAGTATTCTGAGACTCAACCAAATCTAGAAGCTGTTTAACTTTTTAAAAATCAGTTATTGGCTTTTGAAAAAGATTTTTACACATCAAGGTATTTAAACATTACAATTACCCTGAACTAAAACACATTGAAACGGTTTATAAGGGAATATAATAACTGTCTCTTCTCTCAATCACTTTCCAGGTGACTTGTTAATTTTGCAATATAGATGGGAAGAAGCCACTAAATTTATTTATTTATTTACTGTTAAAAGATAAAGATAGGTTTTGTTTATTTTCAGGCTGGACGTGGGTCTGCCCACTGTTAGGCAGGACAAAGTTTAATATTCATGTTAGTACTGTATATTCATATTATTATAACATAATCTGTTTTCTTTCAAACCTGTCAGACTTGTTGCAGATATTCTTGCCTGATTATTACAGTTTGTATGTGCTCAGTAATTGCCTGTTATTGAAACTGGAGGCAAGCAATGCATTGAGGTTTATCGTGCATCCTCTAGGTTTCCATAGATCATGGGTTGGCCATCATCAAGATGCAAAGATCCATTAAACTTGTTGATTTTGCTTTGCACAATAAACTCTTACCAGGTTATATTTTCTGGTAAACTGAATTGGGTTGCAATCTACACTAGGTGTTGTCAACTGAAATGTTCTCCAACAGTGGACTTCAGCCCTCAATATTCTGGAGCCAACTCAGCTACCACTGTGAATTGAAATCTACATATGGAGGTTGGGGGAAAAAAGGCCTATATCCATATCTATGGAGATTCTCACTCATCCAGATCGTGTTTGTCCCAAAGGTGCTTTTTCAAAATGTAATTGGACTTTGTTTTCCTTGAAGATGTTTCGCTTCAGCAGTTCCAAGAAGGATCCATGCTCATTTGCACTATTCAGATGACTCTGAGGGCATAGATAAAGCTCCAAGTGGCCTCAATGACTCTCAGAAAGAGCGCTAACGACCAGATGACTGCGAAGGAATATAAATCCTTCCATTCTCCACCATTTGGTCAGAACTGAAGAAGCTTCTTGGATGAGAAGCAAAACATCTTCAGGGTTGCCTTTTGAAAAAGCACCTTGGGGACCTATACCAACAATCTTACACTGTTGAAGATAGTCCCTTCTAACACTCTGAATGTGTTAGGAAAATAGAGCGGATGGGCAAGTTAGAGACGCTAAGATAATTTCACGTAAAACCCGTTCTAAGGCTCCTACAGCATAGAACAGTTAAACATAATCTAAGGAAGACCTGAAGAGTTTTGATGAAGAGAAAGCTCTCCAGAAGAAAGTGGCGTACCATTTTCGCCCCCCTAAGGCACAAATCCATAACAAAAATAAAGATTCTTCCATAAGGAAAAGAGCTAAAGAATTTCCAGGGAAAGTAGAATAATTCCGATAAGCTGAACAAAAGTAGAGTATTATAAGTTGTGATGCCTCCTTGAATATCAACAAGTACCTCCATAAAAGGAGTCTAAGAGGCACCCATCTTGCTTTACCTTGGCCGACAAGGGTGAGTAGCAATACCATTAACAGGTTCTTAGCCATCCTGAGATGCCGCTAACTTCCCTCTTTGTATCCTGTTCCCGGGATGTGGCCAGCTGTCTGTCGCTGCTTCTCATGTGCTTCTAAATATTCCTGGCTGAACATTCCCTTCTATATGAACCTGCCCAAAACCAAAAACCAGTTTGGGTTTTTATTGGTCTCGGGCTAAGATCCTCCTCTGTCCTAACGGGTGGGAAAAGGCAGTTTCATGAAGGCCGTCTGTCACGTGAGCTGCCATTCCAGAGGATGCTCTGGAGGAGACCCACCCGGTATCAGGATGAGTCACAGCTGGAGCTCCTGAACGCATCCCGAAGGATAAACGGGAAGGTGAGCACATCAGGAATCCAACCCAGCGGGTTGGAATGAGAAGGAGGGGAAGAGAGAGGGAGGGAGAACAATCCGGCAGGGAATGGGAGAAGCAGAAAGAAGAGAAAGGAATGACAAGCAAGGCTGGAAAGAATGCTGCACAAAGTACAGGCAGCCCTTGATTTGTGAACACAACTGAGGTCAGAATTTCCACTGCCAAGGGGGACTTATTAGGCAGGACCAGCTGCTAAAGGAGAGGGAAAAATGTATTCCAGCATGGAGACCCTTGCTATTTTCCATCAATCAGAATATTGCTGGAAGGGACCTTGGAGGTCTTCTAGTCCAACCCCCTGCTCAAGCAGGAGACCCTTATCCCATTCCAGACCAGTGGCTGTCCAGTCTTTTTTTAAAAACCTCCAATTTTTATTTATTTATTTATTTTTAATTCCATTTATATCCCGCCCTTCTCCGAAGACTCAGGGCGGCTTACAAGCTTAGCAAGTAGCCTTCATTCTATGTGTATGCCTGCTTATTAGGGCTTTCACACACACAAACCCCAAGCGGCATTATTACAAAGTCAGCTTAATTGCCCCCAACAATCTGGGTCCTCATTTTACCTACCTGGGAAGGATGGAAGGCTGAGTCAACCTTGAGCCTGGTGGGACGCGAACCTGCACTAATTGCAGGCAGCTGGTGTTACTTAAGGAGGCCTTAGCCCACTGCTCCACCAAGGCTCTAAAATGATGAAGGACCCACAATTTCTTTGTGGCAAGCTGTTCCACTGGTTAATTGTTCTCGCTGTTAGGAAGTTTCTCCTCCTTAATTCCAGGTTGCTTCTCTCCTTGGTTAGTTTCCATCCGTTGTTTCTTGTCTGGCCTTCTGGTGCTTTGGAAAATAAGCTGGCCCCCTCTTCTTTGTGGCATGCCAATTGCCAAGATGCCAGATTTTGATCATGTGACCACGGGAACATTGCAGTGGTTGTAAGTCTGAGGACCGGTCATTTTTTCCCAGTGTTGTTGTAACATTGAATGGTGGCTAAACGAACGGTTGTAAATTAAGGACTACCTGAATGTTTAGGTGGGTCCATTGCAAGCTAGCGACCTTATTCCCATAATAGGCAAAGCTAGCTTAGTTTTAATCTGGGGTTTGGGTTGACTTGGCATCTTATGTAAACACGGGGTTAGTTTCTGCTTCAACGTGTTGAGCAAACCCCGAAAAAGGATAGCAGTGTTGTATGTTGCAATGCAATACTCTTTCCTCTCATCCTTTTCCCAAGTTCTCTGGAACAGCTAATCCTGGACAACATCCCAACAACCTGGCTCTTACATCACCCTAGTTCTTTTTTTTTTTTTTTTTTTATTGAAAAGTTTTATAAAATACAATTTTCCTTTAAAAAAACCCACCTTCCCCCTCCCTCCTCCCCTCCCTACCTCCCCCCTATCTCCCCCCCTCCCCCTCCCCCTCCTCCCTCCCCTACCTCCCCCCCTCCACTTCCCCTCCTCCCCCCTCCCCCCCCCCGACTTCCCAGAGCAAAATACAAGGTATATATCTAAAAGGCAATCATAAACAATCATATACTAACAATTATAAACTCTAAAATCCATCACTCTCTAGCTTGTATATAGTAAACCAATCCTTAATAATACTAAATATATATAAAAAACTAAAATAAAAGAAAACTAGCATCATTCCCATCTATATTCTTCCACAATTCACTATTACCTTAACATATTCTCATTTGCACATTAATAAATAGTTCTTACACAAATTAACCCACATTAACCCACAAAACTTTCTTCCTCTTCCTCTGTAGTAAGTTGTCCATTAATTCCAAATTAAAAAAAAAAATCTATTACCATACATAGCATCCCAAAACTTTTTTTTTTTTAAAAAAAAAAACACAACTACCACTTAACTATAAATATTTTGTGGAAGTTCCATAGATTTCTACTGATCTTATTTTTTTTCCTTTTTTGAGCGTTTTAAGGCAGCACGCGTCACCCTCTGTTCTCTAAGATCATCCAAAAGAGTTGCAGCTTGAACTCCTCCTGTACCCTTCTCGTCTATCTGTGCATCTTCATCCTCTTGATGTTCTCCTTCTCCAGATCCCTCTGCAGCTTCCAGAAGTGTTGATGGGGTTACTTTCAAGACATTATTATAAAAATCATGCGCTTGCTTCACATTACTCAAACAGTACCTTTTGCCATCATACATGAAGCTCAACCCAGCTGGGATCTCCCATCTGAACCTTATATCTCTTTGCTTGAGCTCTTGCACAAGAAATATAAAATCCTTCCTTCTCTTTAAAATCTTTGGAGGAATTTCTTTTAGAACCAAAACTTGTTGACCAGCAATCACAACTTTGGTATCGTAGGCAGCTTGTATAACTTCATCTCTAATTTCCCTTTTTACAAAATAAACCACCACATCTCTAGGCAACTTTCTCTGTTTAGCAATCCACGAATTCACACGAAACACTTTGTCCATACCTTGTTTTAATTCAGATGCTGGATGGTTCAATACTCCCTCAAAAGCCTCAGAAACCAGCTGCTTTAAATCTTCCTTAATATTCTCTTTTAGGCCTCTAATTCTCACAGCAAACTGCATCTGGTAAAATTGAGCCAAGCTCTGTTCACTGTCGATTTTGTCTTTTAAATCTTCAATTTCCAATACTTTTGCTTCTAATAAAGCATTCTTTTGAATCAAATCTTGCACTTGATCATCCAGCACCTCCACACATTTAGCAACTTTTTGCACTGAGGACAAAATGTCTACCTTCATTTCTCTAAGTTTCTGTTCCATCCTTTCTTCCATTCTCTGCTCCAATTTCTCCAATTTCTCCTCCATCTGTAGAAATTTAACACCCATTGACTCCAAAATTAACTGGGTATGTTTTTCAAGATCCTTCGATGTCAATACATCAGGAGAATGCAACGCCTGCAGCAATGATTGTTGTTGCACCGGAGAATTTCCAGCACTCCGAAAAGTTCTAGGGGGAGGTTTAGCCGCCATCTTTTACTTACAATTGTGACGCACTTTCACTTTAAGTTTTAAGCAAAGTCCATCAAGCTTGAGAGTAAAATAAAATCTTCTTCATCTCTTCATCTTTCCCTCTTGTACTGCTCTGCCTGCTCTTTCCCTTTCATAGTCTCTCCTTCAAGCAGGGATGGTCGCAGACGCCTGGCTCTGCTCCATGAAGTCCGGAGCAGAGACGCTAGCCAGCTGGGAGCAGCCCAGGCTACGGGGGAGTTCAATCCTTCAGCCGCCCAAGCTCCAAGCTCAGGCGGCCCCGGAGAACTCAACCCCCACCTGGGGGCTCACCTCCTCCTCTTCTCCCGAGGAGGGGGCTTCAGATTCGCCCGAACAGCTGATCGGCGCTGTTTCGGGCGAAAAAACACCAGCTGAGCCGCGGGCAGCCCGGGAAGGCTCCCTCCGTCGCCGCGGAGCCACCGGAAGTCACCCTAGTTCTTAAACCAGGCTGTGTAGCACTATGAATTCAAACGTTTTAAGGAAAGTGTGTTGAAACACATGGAGTGCTCACAGGGGATCAAACTCTGTCTACCTTTTGTAAGCTGCTTAGAGTTGGTTTCACTGAGAGTCCCTGATCCAAACGGACTCCTAAAACCAAACACAGCCATTTCCAGGATGTTGTTGTAGCACAGCCAGGTTTTGCAATCCGAGAAAAGATGTAGTTGCTTTTAAGGAACTGCAGATCAGTGTGATTATGAGCACCCCTGGGCACACCAAAGCACTTTTTGCCTCTAGCTGGACAGTGCTGCATACCCTGTTGTGTGTTTACTACACATAAAGACTACTTTAAAGGTTTTGTTTGTGCAATTGCTTCTGTGAGCAGGGGTCATCCCTAAATTAGGAGGCACCAGGAAATCTCTGGTGGCTTATATGATGATTCAATTTCCACTTCTTTAATTAATGCCTCTGTTCAGGTGATGGACAGATAAAAAAACCATCTTGGTAGATAGGGTTCCACAAGGACAGATGGGTTAGTGGTCAGTTGCAGAAATAAAGTTTGATATCATCTTAAATCAGACCCGGAGTTTAAAGTTAGAGTGGCTCACATTTGCATCCATTCGAAAGCACGTAAAAAATGCAAGTAGAAAAATAGGGACCACTACGGTGGGAAGGTAACAGCACTCCGTGCGCCTTTGATGTCCAGTCATGCCAGCCACATGACCATGGAGACATCCTCGGACAGGCGCTGGCTCTTCGGCTTCTAAACGGAGATGAACACCGCCCCCTAGAGTCGGAAACGACTAGCACGCATGTGCGGGGGAACCTTTACCTTTACTTTTATCATATCTGAGTTGCAAAAATCCAGGTAAGCAATAGGTGGCAGCAAAGGTCCCTTTGTCCTAAAAGTGCTTTTTCAAGAGGCAACTGGACTTTCTTGTCTTTCTTTGAAGACGTTTCATTTCTCATCCGAGAAGCTTCTTCAGCTCTGAATTCATGTCACGTGTAAAATGGGACAAAACTGTTGCTAAGCAACAGAAAGCTTGACTCAATTATGGTTATACATTGAGGACTGCCTATAATTCAGTGAAGGCAGCCGGTGTTGAACTAAGAACTAAGATCCCTTCCAAGTTCTTGGGAGGTTGTGTGTGTGTGTGGTCCAACCACTGGAACCCGTAGGCAAGTAGACAACCGGTCACCTGGAGTTGGGTGGGCCCTTCTCATTAACACCAGGATGGGAGTTAAGTTACATCTCTCTATCCACTAAAGAGAGATGTTTTCTCGTCCCAAGATGAGTTCAGATTGGGTCCACCCTGTCTTCTTCCTCTTTTTGGAGACAAATAACCCCCTCGTTGAATCCAGCCCCACGAAAAGAACGCGCACACCTTCCACAATTCACCTGAGGACAGACAAGGAACATTCCACAATGGACAAGAAGGATCATAAATGTTTTAGCTATGCACAGGAAATGCTCCTTCCATCTTGCTTGTTCCGTTCCTTGCTATATCGTTAATACAGGTAGTCGCCAGGTTACGACCACAATGGAGCCCGAATATTTACATTGCTAGATGAAACATGTGTTAAGTGAGTTTTGCTCTCTTTTTACGACTTTTCTTGCCACTATTCTTAAGCGAATCCCTGCCGTCGTTAAGTTAGTAACACGGTTGTTAAGCGAATCTGGCTTCCCTATGGACTTTGCTTGGCAGCAGGTCACAAAAGCCGATCAGATGACCCTGGGACACTGCAACCATCGTAAATGTGAACCGGTTGCTGAGCATCTAAATTTTACGTGACCCTGAGGATGCTGCAACGGTTGTAAGTGTGAAAAAATGGCCGTAAGCCACTTTTTCCCCCAGTGTTGTTGTAATTTTGAACAGTCGCTAAATGGATTGTGGTAAGTCGAGGTCTGTGGTGACCCAAATTCAGCACACTCGGCTCTGCTCCAAAGGGCAGCATGTTACGTCCTCTGCAAGTCTACAAGGGCTTTCCTCGCCAAATCGTGGCCATGGAGGAGTTGGCCTTTGCCCAAAGTGGGTATCAGGATGGATGGAGTCAATCTGGAAACAACGCTAAGAGCCACCTGGAATCCCATATTGTCTCTTACGTGTCCAGGAAGGAGAAAAGTCAATGCAGGAAGACGCGTCAATGTAGGTGTCCAGGAAATGGATCAGACCTTTATTTGTTTTTATTAGCCTCCTGCCATTAAATCAAGATGACATCCTAAATACCTAATCATCTTCTGCCAAATACATTGTGCTGAGCATAATGACGGGAAGAAATGCAGCCGGTCAAGCTGGAAGGCTTCTGGTCGTGAACAGTGAGGTCTTCTAGTCCAGCCCCCTGCTCAAGGAGGGGGAAGTTTACACAGGTAGTCCTTGACTTATGACCTCAACTGAGCCCCAAATTTTCTCTTGCTAAGTGAGGCACTGGTTATGTGAACGTTGTCCCCTTTTGCAACCTTTCTTGCCCCCGTTGTTAAGGTGCATCCCTGCAGTTGTTGAATTGGTAACACGGCTGTTAAATGAATCTGCTTTCCCCATTGACTTTGGCTTGTCGGAATGTCACAAAAGCCACGACTCCAGGACGCCGCAGCTGTCAGAGATATGAGTCAGTTGCCAGGGTTCTTGAGTGCATCACTGCAGTTGTCAAGTTAGTAACAAGGCGGTTAAGTGAATCTCACTTCCCCATTGACTGTGCTTGCCAGAAGGTCACAATGTTCAACGTTCGTTACTCCAGCCCAACTGTGGTTTCTTCAACCTATCACGGTTAATCAAATTGACGCAACAGAGTGGAGAATTTATGCCACTGTCTTTTCCTGCCCAGACATCAACCTTATCCTTGCTGAGAGGCAAGCGATATAGACTTAAATTGCTTTTATTTCCAAGTAAAAATGCACAGACATGCTGCTTTCTCTACTGGCCCTTCATTGGGGTGGGGTGGGAGATTCCCCCTTCTGACAGACTTCAGCAACTTCCCAACTTCCCAGAGTGAAAAAAAAAGGCAGCATTTAGTTGTTTGGCAGGCTCCTTTAATTTGACTCCTGTGGGCCTGTAAAGATTCTAGGAAACTCTTTGAATAAAAACCATTAAAAAAAAGAGGACACTATCAGGCCTCTCAGCAAACGATCAACAACAACACTTATTACAAAGAGATATTACACGCAGGGTTCCTGAGGCTGGAATGCCAGGCTATTATTTTATTAAGAAATTACCTGCAAGAGATGATTAAAAGAACACCATTCCAATGAGATATTTTGATTTAGCGGTGCTGATTGGCTGTTTCCACCTCACACCCCTTTGGGAAATATTTGTGGGAACGCTACGTGGGAAGGGAATGTGCTATCTCATCCCTGTAGGCTGGATAAACCAGGTTTTAAGTGCAAAGTAGGATATCAGGAGATGTGGCTGAAAGGGAGACTAATCCTCAGTTTTACCCCTCGAGTACAGCTCCTGACGCCAACTTTCCATTGCAAGAACAGCTCCCTTTAAGGGAGCTTTTTATTTCCTCAATGGAGGCGAGTTCAGGAGCCACGTGCTAATTCAGAGCATGCATTTTTTTAAAAAATCCCATTTATATCCCGCCTTTCTCCGAAGACTCAGGGCGGCTTACAGTCTAAGCACAAATCAATGTGCTTAGCAACAGCCTTCATTCTATGTATATGCCTGCTTATTAGGGCTTTCGCCACCCCCCAAGCGGCATTATTACAAAGTCAGCTTATTGTCCCCAACAATCTGGGTCCTCATTTTACCTACCTCGGAAGGATGGAAGGCTGAGTCAACCTTGAGCCTGGTGGGACTCGAACCCAGTAGCGTAGCGTGGGGGGTGCAGGGGGGCCGGCCGCACCGGGCGCAACATCTGGGGGGGGCGCGCTCGCACTGAGCTGCTCAGGGAGCCCCAAGGGCTGCACAGAGTTGGCTTGGCTCCGCTCTCGAGCTGCTCTTTCTTGCAAAGCGAAATGAGTCCGGCAGGTGAGATGGGCGGCCACATAAACTGAATAAAATAAATAGAAGCGGCCAACTCTCCGCCCAGGCTCAGGCCAACCGCAAGCGCCCCGCAGGCGCCCTGGCAGGTTTGGCCGAGCGAAGACGGACCCGCTGGCCGGCCGGCCTAGCTTCGTGCGCATGCGTGGCTTTATTTAGCGGGGCTCACGTGCGAGCTTGAATGCAGCGGCTCTTGCAGGTCGGAGCCCCGCCCAGCCGCCCTCGAGAGGGACCCGGAAGCATCCTGCATGCGCGCAACTCTTCTTGGAAAGTCTACGCCGCTGCGGGGCGCGTCTTTTCAGCAGTGCCGTGACATCACCGCCCGCCCGCCCCTCTATTTCCGCTTCCGGTTGCCTTGCCCCGGGTGCTGACAACCCACGCTACACCACTGCTCGAACCTGCACTAATTGCAGGCAGCTGGTGTTACTTAAGGAGGGATTAGCCCACTGCTCCACCAAGGCTTTATTTGCCTTCCAGAAGCTGCCTTCCAATCTTTGACTCAATATAGGCTCGATTTACTACTGTTCATTTAGTGACCAGTCAAAGTTATAAGGATATTTAGAAGGCCAGATCCTGAAGCTAAAACTCAAATACTTTGGCCACCTAAAGAGAAGGAAGGACTCACTGGAGAAGAGCCTAATGCTGGGAAAGGTTGAGGGCAAGAGAAGAAGGGGACAACAGAGAATGAGGTGGCTGGATGGAGTCACTGAAGCAGGAGGCGTGAACTTAAATGGACTCCAGAAGATGGTAGAGGACAGGAAGGCCTGGAGGAAGGTTGTCCATGGGGTCGCGATGGGTCGGACACGACTTCGCAGCTAACAGCAAAGTTATAACAGCACTGAAAGAAAAAAAAATGACCATTTTTTTCACTGTTGTGACAGTTGCAGCATCCCCCACGGTCACGTGATCGAAATCCAGGTGCTTGGCAACTGGCTCATATTTATGATGGTCGCAATGTCATGGGATCGATCCCCTTTTGAGACCATCTGACAAGCAAAGTCATTGGGGAAGCCAGATTCGGTCAGATTACTAACTTAACAACTCCAGCAATTCACTTAATGAAGGTGGCCAGAAAGGTTGTAAGACTTAGGCTGAAGTCACTAAAATGTCATGAGGTCTAGTGACCTCATAAGGTTTGAAATAGGTTGGGTGTGGGAACGTGAATTTGCAAAGGTTGCAAAACGGCACTTATTTCAGTGCCGTTGTAACTTTGAGCTTGCAAAGACCTTATCTGAGTAGGTTTCTTGCTTAAGAAGGCATTGCAATATTGCACCTCTAATTTACACATGTTATCTTTTGTTCACAGACTTTGCCTTGTTAGTAAGAGGTCTTTTATTGGCCTTGATTGCATAACGGTTGCCTTCTAGAACCTTTCCCCCCCATAAATTCCAGTTTGTCAATATTCCCCTTAGACTTAATTATCAAGGATGATTTAACTTGATTGCTGAATTGTCTTCTTCTCTGCATTCACCAAACGCGGGCAAACACATTCAGAAGACTCTTGCAGTTTGATAAGGAACTAGACTAACAAATTATCCTACATACTAACATTTTAAAAATATAAATGAAGGTTACTGGATTAAATAGAAGATCCCACCTCTACTCCATTTTACACTCTTCCCCATCTTAGCCTATTCCTAAATTTACTGTTTTCTAGATAGTCCTCAACGTACAATCACAAGTGACCCCAAAATTTCTTGCTAAGCGAGACTGTTGAGTTTTGCCCCATTTTACGACATTTCTTGCCACAGTTGTTAAGTGAATCACTGCAGTTGTTGCGTAACATGGTTGTTAAATGAATCTGCTTCCCCCATTGACTTTGTCAGGTCACAAAAGCCACAACTCCAGGACAATGGAAGGGTCAGAGATATGAGTAAGTTGCCAAATGTCTGAATTATGATCACGTGATCATGAGGATGCTGCAACGGTCGCTAAGTGTGAAAAAATGGCAATAGGTCACTTTTTTCATTCCTGTTGTAATTTTGAATGGCCACTAAATAAAGTGTTGTTAAGGATTTACGTGTACTTATTGTTTTGCTGTTTTAATTTTTTAATAATGCTATTTTGATGACGTCATAAACCTCACAAAGCCACATGGCTACGAGATTGGTAGCGTATAAATTTAATAAATAAATAAAGATAACTATCCAGTGATAATTCAGAACATTATTTCAACACTTCCTCTCTGGTATTCCTCTGACCAGTGGCTCCAGTAAAGCTAGTTTAGTTCCATTTATTAAAATATATTAACCTAGACCAAACGTATCCATTTAAAAATAGTGAAGGATGTTGGGTAGGGGCACGTGTGACGTCAAGAAATCAAGATGGCAGCCAGAATTATGAAATCAAAGACCTGCTCCCAGACAATGCACTTGGAAAAGGGGCGGGGCATAGATCAGCCCGCCAGGCTGGCTCCTGATGCTAGGAATTATAATTTAGCAACATCTGGAAGGCAAACTCCCACCAAACACCAACATCAGCAACCTACTCAAAAGCAAATTCTTGAACTTATCACGTGTTTAAAAAAACAGACATGCGTTTCAGAAAGCTATTTCCAAATGCTCCGTGGTGGCTGCCGCCGTTTCATCTTTATTTATGTAGGAGTTTGTGATGCTATTTTAAACCGCCACCTATGAGAAAGTGATCAGGTTTGGCTGGATGGTTAAGTGCACATAGTCATTTGGTGATGTTGCCAAATATCTTGGCCCATTGTTGGATAACAATGAAGAACTAGGTAAAGGTTCCCCTGCACATGCGTGCTAGTAGTTTCCAACTCTAGGGGCCGGTGCTCATCTCCGTTTCAAAGCCGAAGAGCCAACACTTGTCCGAGGACGTCTCTGTGGTCATGTGGCCGGCATGACTAGACGCCAAAGGCGCACGGAATGCCATTACCTTCCCACCATAGTGGTCCCTATTTTTCTACTTGCATTTTTACGTGGTTTCGAACTGCTAGGTTGGCAGAAGCTGGGATGAGTAACAGGCGCTCACTCTGCTACACGGCACTCGGGATTCGACCCGCCAAACTGCCGACCTTCTGATCGAGAAGCTCAGCGTCCTAACCCACTGAGCCACCACGTCCCTATTAAAGAACTAAGCAGATGTCAAATGACAAGGGATTCCACGGGACACGTTTCATGGAATATAAAGCCCTCTTTAGCAGCTTTCCACAGCAAGGGAAAACTAATGGGTCTATTTTAAGCTCCGTTACCAAGATCTCTGGTAACAACATTGCCAAGGAATTTGCCAAGGGCTGTTTGCAAAACCAACATTGCTTCAGATTTTGCAGTGTTCTGCCCGAGCCAACTTCTCTGGTTTCTCCAGGCCAACACACCCATTGTTAAGAGAAAACTCTTGCACTAAGCCAGACATGTCAAACACAAGGCCCGGGGGCCGGATGTGGCCCGCGAAGTGGTTTCATGTGGCCTGCGAAGCCATCCTGGAAACAGTGAGGGAACGGCCCCCTCTGCCTTGGCCCTGAGACCCTCCTTCTGCCAGAGACCCTCAGATCTGTCCCACTCCTGCCCAGGCCCCCATAGGCACCTTTGATGTGAACGATGTAGAGCTGGCCACGCCCACCCAGGAGGCCATACGCACTCTAGCCACGCCCACCCAGTAGGCCACGCCCACCCAGACCATACCCACCCGGCCCCCTGAGGGCAACCGCAATGCTGATGTGGCCCTCAATGAAATTGAGTTTGACACCCCTGCACTAAGCTGTCACCTTCACTCCTTGGTCTCCTTTTCACTCACTTCATCCTTAGCATGGGTGAACAAGAAGAAAGTGCACCAATTTTGTTTTACACAGCGAGGGCAGAGAAATGAAAAATTATGGACATCCTATCTTGTAAACTGCAGTTTGTGTCAGATCCAATCTGGGTTGGTCACCAGGACCAGAGGCTTAGTCTTCCGAGTTTTGGACTAGCTACCTTCAGGGAATGTCTCTCAGCCCATGAGGAATAAAACCACTGGTCCCAGTGACCGACCCAAATTGGTTCCTGCAACATTATCCTGAGAGACATATATTTGCCTTCATTACTGCGGTTTTTGCTTTTAAAGGGCACCCAAAGGTGCTTTTTCAAGAGGCAGTTGGACTTGGTTTTTTTAAAAAATGTTTCGCTTCTCATCCAAGAAGCTTCTTTAGCTCTGACTGGATGGTGGGGAACGGAAGGGTTTATATATTCCTTGCCCCCAACAATCTGGGCCCTCATTTGATCGACCTTGTAAGGATGTATCAACCTTGAGCCAGTCAGAATCGAACTGCTGGCAGTCGGCAGAATTAGCCTGCAATATCGCATTCTAATCACTGCACCACTTGGGGTGTCGGGCGTTCTCCCTTCTGACTTAAGACAACATTCAACTCTCCAGTGCAATTGTTTCACACCTCCTCCATTTAACGGCCATTAGCGCTCTCTCTCTCTCTCTGTGTACGACACCCGTAATTTTCCAAGGACAGAACAAACCACAGCGCCACAAAAGGGGTAGGTTGACAGAAGTGCAATAATTTATTCACATGAACGTCATTTGGAAATCTCTTTTGGCAGTTGGGAGAAATGTGTGGCTCCGTTAAGGGAGCAAGAAGGCGGGAAGGGGAAGAGAAAGAGAAAAGCAAAATAAGGAAGCTGTGTGAAGGTAGAAAGAGACGGAGGCACGGAGACACAAAGACATCCCGAGCAGGCAGGAGGCCAACAGCTGAAATCAGAACCAAACAATGGTTCTCCTTTGAAAGATGTGTTGCGTTTCTTCTTAAGTCTTCACCCACCCATCCCTCTTGGCAGGGCTTCAGCAGAGGCAGGAGCTTAATCCACCTCCTCAATGGTGGGACCAGAAGACCCGCCTCCAGCTCCTCCAGCTCCAGGGAAGCCCCCGGGCATTCCTCCCGGCATCCCACCGGGCATCCCACCAGCTCCTTGGTATAGCTTGGTGATGATGGGGTTGCAAACATTCTGCAGCTCTTTCTGCTGATGCTCATATTCATCTTTTTCTGCCATCTGGGAAAGGCAAAAATAAAAATAAAAAAAAAATGGGAGGGCCCCAATGAGAACAGCCGAATGCAAGCGAGCAAGCAGAAAATGACTTGTCGTCACTTCTAACAAGAAATCCAGGTGGGGCCTTCAGGGCTCATAAAAAACGGCCAAAGCAGAGTAGGATGCCAACTGCCTTTAGGCTTCGTTTACTTATATTTTGTTTTTATTCTACCTTCAATATTTTTTATAAATAAGGCGGCAAACACACCTACCTCCCTCTTATTTGCTGCACAACAACCCTGTGAGGTGGGCTGGACTGGAGAGGGGGACCTGCCCAGAATCACCCAGCCGGCTTTCATGCTGAAGGCGGGATTAGAATTTACAGTCTCCTTGTGATTGACCCAGAATCACCCAGTTGGCTTTCATGCCTAAGGCGGGACTGTCTCCTTGTGATTGGCCCAAAATCACCCAGCTGCCTTTCATGGCTAAGGTGGACTAAAACTGGCTCAGGAGGAAGTCTGGGAGTTGAAGTCCACAAGTCATAAGAGAGCCAAGGTTGCCTACCCCTGATCTAGACCAATTAAGATACGTGAACTTCAATGTTGGCTGAGGAATTCTGGGAGTTGAGGTCCAAGGTTGAAAAAACATTGATCTGGATGCTATGGAGACAACCCTCCTCCGTTGTCAGGAGACAAATGGTCTTTTAATCAAAAATACCACTGGGTGATTCACATACAATTTTGACCCTAACACCAAGACCCAAGATAATCTGGGGAAAAAAGCCAGTATAAATTTGTGTTTGCAAGCGATCTAGGATCAGTTCATAGAAAAGCCAAATACCTACAGCACCTGTAGGCTGCTCCACTCTGCTAATATTGGCTGGGAACGTGGGCAGTTGCGATTCAGTAACCTGACAAAGTCTCTATAAAAGTCATGATTATAAAGCCTGAGATCCTACAGCTTTGTAAAGAACTGCCATGGATACAACTGAGCGGGAAGGAACAGGATTTAACCAACACCACCAGCCTTCCCTGCCCCTTCACTCACCTGGTTCCTGTCCAGCCAGGAAATGACCTCATTGCATTTATCCAGGATCTTCTGCTTGTCCTCTGGAGACAACTTGTCCTTCAGCTTCTCGTCTTCTGCGGTGCTCTTCATGTTGAAGGCCAGAGACTCTAAGGAGTTCTTTGCAGCTATCTTCTCCCGCTGGACCTCGTCCTCAGCCTTGTACTGTTCTGCTTCTTGGACCATGCGTTCAATCTCCTCTTTGCTAAGACGGCCTAAGGGGGGGGGGGGAGAAAGGAAAAGAGGAGTTAGCACGAGATAAAAATATGATTCGCTGGAAATCAAACCCTTTTCCTGAAGCCAGTACCTTCTGATTGGGCACCTCACCTTTATCATTGGTAATGGTGATCTTGTTCTCCTTGCCCGTGCTCTTGTCAACGGCAGATACGTTGAGGATCCCATTGGCATCGATGTCAAAGGTCACTTCAATTTGGGGAACGCCCCGAGGAGCAGGCGGGATGCCCGTCAGTTCAAACTTGCCCAGCAAATTATTGTCTTTGGTCATGGCACGCTCACCCTCGTACACCTGTCATCACAAAACAAGCAGGGCAGAAAGTCAAGCTTGAGACCCTTATTACCAACCAAGAGTCTGATAAAAGAAAACCCCTCTAGAATCTGGAGTTTGGTTTTAGAGGGTGGCATGAATTTACTGTCAAGAATGAAATTTTGGCAGCCACACGCCTCTTCCGTTTCTTCTTGCCATTAGAGTTGGGGTGGGGTGGAGGTGTTGCTTTAAAAGTTTTGAGATGGAGAAATGAAACGTCGTTGGTTTTTGCTGAATGAGAGCCTGAGCCATTTCCAAGGACACTGAAGCAGGTGCGGAAGAAAAGCAGACGGTTCCCATAACAAAGGGAAACTGTTTACAGTGGCTATGTGGAAAAGGGTGGGGTAGGGGTGGCAGAGGCGGCTTGGACGATGAGACCGTTGTTTAATTCTTTGATCTGGTGTGTCTGGGAACCTCAGAGTGAAATTTGCCTTCGACAGTACTATGCTGTGTATTCAATATACAGTAAGAATTCCAGAACCGGATTGAACCTGTTGATTTATTTGGATTCTTGAGTGGGATGTTGACATTTACCCTTCAACCTAGCACCGATTTTATGGGTTCCTTTACCAAGTTGACAATATAGCTCCCGCTGGAGAAGACTCCAGTGCTGGGAAACGTGGCAAAAAAAAAAAAAAGGACAACTGGCAGGCCAAGTGGATAGATTTAGTTAAGGTAGGGATGAAGGCACTGCTGGAAGAGCTCAAGAACTAACTTGTCATGGAGAGGGGTTAAATGGCTGCTAACAGTCAACAATGATCTGATGGCATGTAATCATCACCACCACCAGATGCCATCTGAAACCCTTTTGGGACTGGTACCAATAAGCAGATGGGGACTGTAGCCAAGAAATTAAAAGACGCTTGCTCCTGGGGAGGAAAGCCATGGCAAATCTAGACAGCACACTAAAAAGCAGAGACATCACCCTGTCAACAAAATTGCGTATGGTCAAGGCTATGGTCTTCCCAGTTGCAATGTATGGCAGTGAAAGCTGGACCATAAGAAAGGCTGAGCGCCAAAGAATTGAAGCCTTTGAGCTCTGGTGCTCGAGAAGACTCCTGCGAGTCCCTTGGACTGCAAGGCGATCAAACCGGTCAGTCTTAGAGATCAACCCTGACTGCTCTTTAGAAGGCCAGATCCTGAAGCTAAAACTCAAATACTTTGGCCACCTAATGAGAAGGAAGGACTCACTGGAGAAGAGCCTAATGCTGGGAAAGGTTGAGGGCAAGAGAAGAAGGGGACGACAGAGGAGGAGGTGGCTGGATGGAGTCACTGTAGGCGTGAGCTTAAATGGACTCCAGAAGATGGTAGAGGACAGGAAGGCCTGGAGGAAAGTTGTCTATAGGGTCGCGATGGGTCGGACATGACTTTGCAGCTAACAACAACCAATAAGCTAGGGGAAAAGATCCACACAAGTGTTTTGTCCCTTCTCCCAAAGCTATGTCACTTTGCACATAGGGAACCAGGCCAAAGGTTGTATAATTTCTTTCTGAAGTTTGGTTTTACAAGGGGATTTCCCTGCTCACCGGAAAACTACCATTCTTTGCATGCTCAAGGGTCATTTTTTTAAAAAGAAAAACAAAACAAAAACTAAACCATCTTCCTTTTCCATCTATGTCTTCTGCGGTCCTTGGCTTCTTAGCAATCAATCCTTACGTTCCTTCTACCATTCCCAGCTCCATCCTGCCACGATGCAACGTTGCTTACCTGAATAAGCACTCCAGGCTGGTTGTCAGAGTAAGTGGTGAAGGTCTGTGTTTGTTTGGTGGGGATGGTGGTGTTTCGCTTGATGAGGGCCGTCATCACCCCACCTGCAGTCTCAATACCCAGGGAAAGAGGGGTGACGTCCAAGAGGAGGAGGTCTTGCACGTTTTCAGACTTGTCCCCACACAAGATGGCAGCCTGGACAGCTGGATAGAGCAAAGCAGGAAAGTTGGTCAAGTTTGGTCAAGATCTAACCCTGTACCCACCCTAGAATAGCCAATTGGATCTTTCTAGGAAGCAACAAATGCACTCTCCCAACGGGGCTTTTTCAAAAGGCAACTGGATTTTCTTTTTCCTTTAAGATGTTTCACCTTCTCATCTCCAAGAAGCTTCTTCAGTTCTGGAGAAGCTCCTTGGATGAGAAGTGAATTACTTTCAGGGAAAAACAAAATCGAGGTTGCCTTTTGGAAAAACACCTTTGGGACAACCATGACCTGGATGACTGAGAACCTCCAGAGATGTTCAACAAATGCACTGGGCTTCCTTTCCATTTACACTAGGGGTGTCCAGCCTTGACAAAATTAAAGACCTGTGGACTTCAACTCCCCAATCAGCTATGCTGGCTGGGCAATTCTGGGAGTTGGAAGTCCACAGGTCTTCAAGTTGCCAAGTTTGGACACACCTCTGGTTTATGCCATACAACAGGTTGACCTATAAACAATAAGGCATGGCTTATTAACCAACCAGGTCTTCGCATATCATGAACAAGGTCATGTCCTAAACTGGACGCAAAAGGTTCCCGCTTCTCTGTTTCTTACTCCATCACAATACGCTGCCCCTTTTTATGACTCCTTACCTGCTCCGTAAGCCACGGCTTCATCCGGATTGATGCTCTTGTTGAGCTCCCTGCCGTTGAAGAAGTCCTGCAAAAGCTTCTGGATCTTGGGAATGCGGGTTGAGCCCCCCACCAGCACTATGTCGTGGACCTGGGCCTTGTCCAACTTGGCATCCCGCAAAGCCTTCTCCACCGGCTCCAGGGTACCCCGGAAGAGGTCAGCATTCAGCTCCTCAAAGCGAGCCCGGGTGATGGAGGTGTAAAAGTCAATGCCCTCATAGAGGGAGTCAATTTCAATGGAAGCCTGGGTGGAGGAGCTGAGGGTGCGCTTGGCCCGCTCGCAAGCTGTGCGCAGCCGCCGGACGGCCCGCTTGTTGTCTGTGATGTCCTTCTTATGCTTGCGCTTGAACTCTGAGACAAAGTGGTTCACCATGCGATTGTCAAAATCCTCACCACCCAGGTGAGTGTCTCCAGCCGTCGATTTCACTTCAAAGATGCCGTCCTCAATCGTCAGAATGGACACGTCAAAGGTGCCACCACCCAGGTCAAAAATGAGGACATTTCGCTCACCACCCACCTGAAAATGAGAGAACCCAGTTAGTTGAACAGGGGAAACTTACTTTGCATGGATATCCATATCCTAGGACAGGGGTAGGCAACCTTGGCTCTTTTATGACTCGTGGACTTCAACTCCCAGAATTCCTGAGCCAACCGTGCTGAGGGGAAAGGGAGAAGTTTCCATGCTGAGTCATGCTGGCTCAGGAATTCTGGGAGTTGAAGTCCATGAGCCATAAAAGAGCCAAGGTTGCCTACCTCTGGCCTAGGCCTAGGCCGCTTTATGACTCGTGGACTTCAACTCCCAGAATTCCTGAGCCAACCGTGCTGAGGGGAAAGGGAGAAGTTTCCATACTGAGCCATGCTGGCTCAGGAATTCTGGGAGTTGAAGTCCACGAGTCATAAAAGAGCCAAGGTTGCCTACCCCTGTCCTAGGACAAAGACCACCAAATACAAAGTGAATATAGGCCAGCTTAAATACCAGAGATTATTCTCCATGTTAGTGTTCTCCTGGTATCGTAGTCTACATCTTCCAATTTAAACTGGACAGGATCTGGTAAGTGCCAATAAACTCATTTCGCCATTAAAAACCCAAACACAGGTAGGAATGTTGCATCCATACCTTTTTATCCAGACCGTACGCAATGGCTGCCGCTGTGGGTTCATTGATGATGCGAAGAACATTCAGGCCAGCAATGGTGCCGGCATCTTTGGTGGCTTGCCGCTGGGAGTCGTTAAAATAAGCTGGGACGGTGATTACTGCATTAGTAATTGTCTGTGACGGAGGGAAGGAAAGATCAGGTCAGTGAAAAGTAATACGGTCCCTTTCCGTGTTACTTCGGAGAAGAAAATGAACGGAAATCTCACTATTAATGCCTTCATCTTGTCAGCGGTTCCTACTTGCAAGCATTAACCTTCCCATTGCAACCTCCTTTCTTTGAGCTAAAAATAAGATCTGAAGTTCAACACGAGGCATCTTTAGCCTCCAAATACCTCTGCTTCTTTCCATCCCTTTCTAGGATAATTCTTGGGACAGAATATCATTGCCCCATGCCAGAGGCCAGTTCTTGTTTTTGAACTGACATTTTATCACGAGGGGCAGAGTACAGTGGTAGTCCTCGACTTACAACCGCAACTGAGCCCCAAATCACCGTTGCTAAGCAAGACAGCTGTTCAGTAAATTTTTTGCCCCATTTTCTTGCCACAGTTGCTAAGTGAATCCTGGATTCCCCAGTGACTGCTTGTCAGAAGATTGAAAAAAAAAAAGAAAAAAAAAGTGATCACGTGATCCCGGGACACTGCAACTGTCGTAGATATGAGCCAGTTGCCCAAGTGTCCAACTTTTGATCACATGGAGACGCTGCAACGGTCTTGGAAGTATGAAAAAAATGGTCTTAAGTCACTTTTTTGCAGTGCCGTTGTAACTTGGAATGGCCACCAGATGAACTGTTGTAAGTCGAGGACTACCTGTATACAGCGTTAATGTCTCCTCTGCTTCGTTTCTCCTGCATGCAAGGTACACACAGGTACACACACACACGTTGGGAAGGCTTCCTTTGTGGTCACTCACCTTGCCCAGGTAAGCCTCTGCAATTTCCTTCATCTTGGTGAGCACCATAGAGGAGATCTCTTCAGCGTAGAAAGACTTCTCATCACCCTTATATTCTACTTGCACTTTGGGTCGCCCCCCGTCGTTGATCACTTGGAAAGGCCAGTGTTTCATGTCGGAGTGCACTATGGGATCGTCGTAACGTCGGCCAATCAGGCGCTTGGCATCTATGAAGGGGGAGGATTCAAAGCACTGAAGGCTTCCCCAGCAAGACACAGCCTCCCCCCCAAAAGGAAAAAAAGTCTTGAACAGGGTGCTTCGAACTTGGCCCTTTTATGACTTGTGGACTTCAACTCCCAGAATTCCTCAGCCAGCCATGTCATAAAAGAGCCAAGTCTGAAGACGCCTGGTCTTGAATGTTATCAGGCCCACGGTCAACCTTTTCTAGCAGGGGGCGGGCAAGTTCCAAATTGGTGTTTTAAGTCTGATTTTTATGGCTAAGCCTTCCCAGATTTATTAAACAGTGAAAAGCAACAAGATACTTGGGACCAAACAGCTCTCTCTTCATCCCAGTGGTGGTGACAATGTGGAAGACATTGTATTTCATGGAGTTAAGTGACGGATTTGATTTCTTCTTAAGCTAAAAAGTTCTGAGCTCTTTCTGAGCTCACCTGCTTGCTGAATAAAAGAAAAGGGGAGAACTAAGCTTTTCTCGCTGTAAAGCTTTTCTTATCAGTGAAAGTCTCAGACTTTCGGTCCCTATCCCAGTCATGTGCCTGCCACATATCCAAAGGTCAGGTCTTGTGACCATAGGGGCAGGGGTAGGCAACCTTGGGTCTTTTATGACTCGTGGACTTCAACTCCCAGAATTCCTGAGCCAGCATGCAAACCTCTCCCTTTCCCCTCAGCATGGCTGGCTCAGGAATTCTGGGAGTTGAAGTCCACCAGTCATAAAGCGGCCTAGGCCAGGCAAGCTTGGCTCTTTTATGACTCGTGGACTTCAACTCCCAGAATTCCTGAGCCAGCATGGCTCAGCATGGAAACCTCTCCCTTTCTCCTCAGCATGGCTGGCTCAGGAATTCTGGGAGTTGAAGTCCACGAGTCATCAAAGAGGCAAGGTTGCCTACCCCTGCCCCTATGGCACGAAGTCCTGGTGCCAGGTTTTAATAAAAACCTTGATACTTGGCCTTTAAAAACTGGGAATGCTGCACAGAATTTAACACTGAGCACTTTGGAAATTAGCTGTCCTTGTGGCCTCTGTGTTGCTGTTTATTAAGGAACTCCTGAGAGTTTATAAGATAATATTTGTAGCTCAGGGTTGAACTGTGGGGGTCCTTGGTGCTCTCGGAGCTGGGTGGTTTTCTTGCAGACATTCCATTGCCCAACTAGGTAACATCATCAGTGCTAAAAGGGGGTGGAGTTTACTCTTTAGCGGCATGTCCTGTCAGCGTTGGTGGGAGTGGATGTTGGTTCCCAACAAGCCTCAGTCAAGGAACCAGTAAGTACACTCCCAGCAATACTGACAGGACAAGCCATTAGCATTTAAAACAGTAGCAAATCCCACTTCCTTTCTAGCACTGATAACGTTACCAAGTTTGGTAAGGAAACGTCTGCAAGAAAACAACCAAGGCCCCCAAGTTTATGAGAGATTCGGGAATCATCTTGTTTTGGTATGTGGTGGCGGCAAAGTGGTGAGAATGCAGTATTGCGGGCAAACTCTACCCACGGCTAGGGGTTCGATCCTGACCTGCTCAAGGCTGACTCAGCCTTCCATTCTTCCGAGGTCGGGAAAATGAGGAGCCAGATTATTATGTGGTGGCGGCAAAGTGGTGAGAATGCAGTATTGCGGGCAAACTCTACCCACGGCTAGGGGTTCGATCCTGACCTGCTCCAAGGCTGACTCAGCCTTCCATTCTTCCGAGGTCGGGAAAATGAGGAGCCAGATTATTGGGGACAATATGCCAAGTCTGTGAACCGCTTAGAGAATGCTGTAAAGCACTACAAAGCAGTATATAAGTGCTATTGCTAGGTATGCTTTTTATGTTATACTTTTAATTCCGTTTGCTTGAGTTAATAATAAAGCTTAAAATCTCTGGGTCCAAAAGAATCAATTTCCCGGACACCCAATCACTGCCTTGACCCTTGACAAAATCACGCCTGGACCCTACCGAGAACTTCTCGTTATTTCTGCAGCCTTTCCCCAACTAAGTGGCCTACAGATGTTTTCGATTTTTCATCTCCCCATAATTCCTTAGACCTCTGGCCTCAATCCCTGGCAGATGCAGGACAAATTTCCCCCTCTTACCGAAGACAGTGTTGGTGGGATTCATGGCCACTTGATTCTTGGCAGCGTCACCAATGAGGCGCTCTGTGTCTGTGAAAGCCACATAGCTGGGTGTGGTGCGGTTGCCCTGGTCGTTGGCGATGATCTCCACCTTGCCATGCTGGAAAACGCCTACGCAGGAGTAGGTGGTCCCCAAATCAATGCCGACAGCTGGACCCTTGGACATGTTGCCTACAAAAAGAGGCACCATCATAGGTTAATACAGAACTCTCAAGAAAGCATCTCTATCTGCAATTGGGAACAAACCACATTGGCCTGACTGTAGTTGGAAGGCTTAATAATACTAATAAAGTGGGAAGGGACCTTGGAGGTCATCTAGTCCAACCCCCTGCTCGGGCAGGAATCTTCAAACTTGGCCCTTTTCTGACTTGTGGACTTCAACTCCCAGAATTCCTCTGCCAGGCACATGTGTCCCCAAGTTATAAAAAGGGCCAAGTTTGAAGACCCCTGCTGTTAGGGCATGCTTTTGACATGCTCTCTGCAAAGCCCTGGTTTTGCAACTGGCTTTCTTGGAAGAAAGAAAAAAAGCTTGAGCATTTGAACGGCGTTTGCTAGATAGAAAATAATCTTCACTTAGCGTCACCTTGGCAAGCCATCTTTTTCTTCTAGAAACAGGAATGGCTAGGGAAACCCCCCCTCTTTATCTCAAGGTTTGCTCTCTGCACCCCCTTTGCTAACTAGCAAGATTTTCCGGATTATCACAAAGATTTGGAGAGAACAGGAAGTGTACATTTATGTAGATTTCCTTTTAAGCAAGACAAAATAATCCTTTTTTTTGTAATTCATTTATATGGGGGAAAAACAGCTCCCATTTAGGTCTAAGAAGCTCTCATTTCAGGATAAACCTCTTATGAATCCATGTTTTGTTATGGTGCCGCAAATGTTTTGCATGCACTAAGTATTTTTAATTGGCTGGGGCCCCCTGCAGGAAATATTCAGAACTGCACAAAAATTGGAAATCCTAAATAACTGGGGGGGAAAAACACCCCAGGAAAGCCACTGAAGCTTTGCATTTTAACCGTGCAAGAGTTTAAAGTAGTCAAAGAATTCTGCACATGCTCGCAATTCGGTGTTTTCCGAATTTGCTGGATTTGGGGGGGGGGGGGGAGGGAGGAAGAGAGAGCTCATTTAAAGAAGTGAATTGTAGACACACACATACCTAGCTGTCTTAAAACTATTCCTGCGTGCCAAGATTTAAAACAGCGAATTAAGAAAATGCTTTTAAAAATGCAATTTAAGAAAAAAAAAAAAGAAAAAGAAAGAAAAAGCAATTGCCAATTTGTTAGGCAGATGCCAGTTGGAAAGCTCAGCCTTGCCTTTCAAAACCCAGCTGTCAAGCTGGAAAATAATAAAAGGAAGACATTTTTAGCAACTGCAATCCCAAGATCTAACTCACAGCTTCCAATGTTTTCTCAGCAGGAAGCAGGTTTTTTAAAAATGCTGCTGGGCTACCCAAGATAAGATATGGGGGGTGGGAGGAAACCTCACAGTGACAGCCCCACCCTGCTCACTCATGCCAGGGACTACACTTAAAAAAAAAAAAAAAAGACTTGCGCCACTGACTTGCGCTGCAGGCTGCCCTCCCCCCCCACCAAACTTGCTTCCAGAATAGGAAAGATTTTTCTAGAACTCCACCAGTGGGCTGGCTTGGAGACTGCAGCTGCAAGCAATCAGCTGTCAACTACACAGCCCCAAACCACACACAAGCCCCAGCAAGATTAGGCAGACAATTCTGCAACTTTAGCTAAAGTACCCCTGCTTTAAAACAAGGGGAAAAAAGATTAATTCTGAAAACTAGACCCAAAGGTGCCTTTTTTTTTTAAAGGCGACTGGATTTTTTCTTTTGAAAAATGTTTGGCTTCTCAATTTTTTTCCCAGTTTTTGGATAAGAAGCAAAAGGTTTCCAAAAGAAAAAAGTCCCACCTGGGTTTTTTTTTGGGGGGGGGGAAGCACCTTTGGGATAACCATGACCTGGATGGTTGAGACTTCTCCATAGAGATTCAACCTCACTAGATTTTCTTGTACTGCTGGCAAGAGACCTGTAGATCTCAGAGGATTGGTAGATCTTTCATAAACAGCCCAAAGCCCCAATAGAAGAAATAAGAAAGGAAAGAAGGAAAAAGAAATAAGCAACAGGGCCAAATTTCCAGACCATTTTAAAGACTTGGGACTTATCTTGGCCCTTTTATGACTTGTGGACTTCAACTCCCAGAATTCCTCAGCCAGCTTGCCGGGCTGAGGAATTCTGGGAGTTGAAGTCCACAAGTCACAAAAGGGCCAAGTTTGAAGACCCCCTGCCCTATTTCATCTGTCAGAGCCATATAAGACTCTCTGGGATTTGTGCGACTAAAAATTGGGGCAAAAATCTCCGAATCCAGGAGAGTGGGAAAAACAAGGTTAATGCTTAGAAAGAACTAAGTCCTAACTATCCCTTGATAAAAGTTAGTTTTAACCACATCAAAGGGTCAGGCTGAACAATCTATTTTCATAAGACCACAGAAATAGAATTGCTGCTCAGGATTTTGTTTTGTTTTTTTAATCCATCAATGCTGCTCAAAATCAACAAATTTGCTTCCAAAATAAAACCTTACAATTAGTTTCTCAAACTATTTATTCTGGTCGGTAGACCATAATCCAGTCTTCACTTCAGCCCAAATCTTGTATTGTGTCCAAAAAAAAAAATAATCCAAAAAATAGGCAGAGGCTTTCTTTTCCATTGATTTATTAACTTTTCCCAGTGGAAAAATTTTTTCTGGCTGAAGTGCGTCATAAAAATAACCTTTTAAGTAATACAGAAGGAATGAAGACAATTGCCTGCTGTTAAGGCAATGAACTTTTTTTTTAAATTACAAGAGAACTTTCCCCCCCCCCCCCATAAATTACAAGAAAAGCCGCAATGGGAGGATAAGCAAGTTATTAAAAAATACCAAAACAAATCCGATTATTATTATTTTTTTTTGAAGACAAATGGCACAATCTAATCCCTCTGCCTATTTACTTACGAATTAAAATAAGTTATTTAAAGCGGCCTCCCAGGCAAGTTTCATTTTATTCCGACCCGGGATTGATCATTCTGAACGAATCCGTATTAATAATATGGGAGTTCCGGGTTTTACTAGGAATGCGATCCACTTCCTAACTCTCTCCATTTGCCCGTGCGCAACGAGACGCTTTTCTGCGCTCAACGCCAGCACGAAACCCTCCCGAAACTGTGATTAGATGGCTCAAAGTCAAAGTGACTTAAAATAAAGAGAAAAAAAATAAGAGAAAGGGATTGTGGTTCTGGTTTTATCCAATGTCTATGGCCAGGGGTAAGCAACCTTGGCTCTTTTATAACTCCTGGACTACAACTCCCAGAATTCCTGAGCCAGCATGGCTGGCTCAGGAATTCTGGGAGTTGAAGTCCAGGAGCCATAAAAGAGCCAAGGTTGCCTACCCCTGGCCTATGGGATACCAGCTTTTGTTTTTTTGGACCAGAGGGGTAGGCAACCTTGGCTCTTTTATGACTCGTGGACTTCAACTCCCAGAACTCCTGAGCCAGCCTGGCTAAGCATGGAAACCTCTCCCTTTCCCCTCAGCATGGCTGGCTCAGGAATTCTGGGAGTTGAAGTCCAGGAGTCATAAAAGAGCCAAGGTTGCCTACCCCTGGTCTATGGGATACCAGCTTTTTTTTTTTTTTTTACCAGAGGCGTAGGCAACCTCGGCTCTTTTATGACTCCTGGACTTCAACTCCCAGAACTCCTGAGCCAGCCTGGCTCAGCCTGGAAACCTCTCCCTTTTCCCTCAGGGTGGCTGGCTCAGGAATTCTGGGAGTTGAAGTCCAGGAGTCATAAAAGAGCCAAGGTTGCCTTCTCCTGGTCTATGGGATACCAGCTTTTTTTTTTTTTTTACCAGAGGCGTAGGCAACCTCGGCTCTTTTATGACTCCTGGACTTCAACTCCCAGAACTCCTGAGCCAGCCTGGCTCAGCCTGGAAACCTCTCCCTTTTCCCTCAGGGTGGCTGGCTCAGGAATTCTGGGAGTTGAAGTCCAGGAGTCATAAAAGAGCCAAGGTTGCCTTCTCCTGGTCTATGGGATACCAGCTTTTTTTTTTTTTTTTTACCAGAGGCGTAGGCAACCTCGGCTCTTTTATGACTCCTGGACTTCAACTCCCAGAATTCCTGAGTCAGCTATGCTGACTCAGGAATTCTGGGAGTTGAAGTCCAGGAGTCATAAGAGAGCCGAGGTTGCCTCCCTCTGGACCAAGACCTTCTCGATGCTTCCTCTGCATTCTTCAACAACAGGATAGCGAAGGGTTAAAGACTGCAAAGCAAAAACCGAACTGCGTGCAAAATGGGGGGGGGAGGAAAACCCACTTTGCAATAAACCGTCTTTTCCCCGAGGCTGCTAGCAAAAAGAACCCCCCCCCCACTTTTTCCGCTGGGCGCAGGGTGGGGGAAAAAGATCTAGGGGGAACTAGCTTATGCCACCCCTCCCCCACGCTTTCCCAAGTCTCTTTTAAGAACCAAAACAGGATGTAGTGGGATTCCGACGTGTCCCGACAGCAAATCGGGCTTGTTTTCAACCAAGGCGATCGTTATCACACGCGTCTTGAGGTCTCTCTCCCGCACCCTTCCCACGTTCGCTCCCCCTCCCCACAACCCTTAGCCCAGCCTAATCGGTAGACTCAACCGTGCCTTCCTTCCCCACCCCACCCCAACACAACAGCCCCTTCGATTCTCAAGACCACGCGAAACACGGGCGCCCCTTCCTAACCTCGTCCTCGCCAGCATTCACACCGACACGCTTCTTCTCCCGCCAACAGAACCAGCCCCGCTTTCTAAAACCGTTACGGCAGATCCCGAGTTACAAAAAAAACGGGCGGGCTTCGTTCACCGCGGACGCCTAACTCTGCAAAAAAATAAATAAAGGGAGCCGCCGCAAAAGCCCGACTTGAACGCAACTTTCGACAACTTTGACTCCAAGGCAGCGGCCGGAACGGCGCGTCGTGCGAACGAGACCGGCGGGCCGGTAGTTAACCCCCACCCACCACCCACCCACCCTTGCGGGTCGCGCGAGGAGGAGGAGGAGGAGGAGGAGGAGGCGAACCAGTCCTCCGCATCGCGCTTGCACGGGCAGGAAAAGCAGCCGAGACCTTGCAAAAAAAAAGTCCATTTAAAAAAAAAAAGCCCCCAACCTAAACAACCCTCCCGCCGAAACAGGGCTCTTGCACGAGTCGTGGGGATGCGACGCCTCTGCAATTCCTCCTCCTAGCAACTTGCGCTCCCAGGTACCTTTTTTTTTTTTTTTGCTCGTTTGCAAAATCGCTTCTCGTGGAATCTCCCAAAGCGCTTCGCGGTGGCTTTGCTTGTCCCTTGATTTATTTAATCCGCCGTTGCAAACCGCCGCCCGCTTTCTTGCACGCGTTTCTTATAACGCCCCGCTTTATAGGCAAGAGTCCCGCTCCCACCCCGCCCCTTCTAGTACATTCGCCCCCTCCTCCTCCTCCTCCTCCTCCCCCCCCCGCTTCCCCCGCCGGGCTCTGACACTTCACAGAAGCTTCTCGACTTGGCTGCTGCTTTCGGCCAATCCGGAGTCGCCTCGGCTCGTCAGTCGGCGAGCCGGGAGGCGGAGCCTGTGTCTTTGTGCGCGCGCGCGCGCGCGTGCGTGCGTGTGGAAATAAATAAATAAATTATCAAATCAAATCAAATAAATAAAAGCGCGCTCACGCGGCCGCTGCTTCCCCCGGGCCGAACGTTCAAGAAAGCTTTGGAAAGCGCGCGCTCCCGCCTTTCCAGTGCACGTGCACGTGAGTGGGTGGCGGGGAGACCCGCTCGTCGTCTCCAAATAAAGCTCCCCGCTGGAAACCTTTCGCCCCCCCCCCCCAATGCCAGCTTCCCCGGGAGCCCCTGAGGTCACTTTCTAATTTTATACGGGTGCGGAAAAAGACGGGGGTGGGTGGGAGAGGGGGTTGCAAAAGGAGGCTATGCTGGCTGAGGAATTCTGGGAGTTGAAGTCCACAAGTTGTCAAGGTTGCAGAGCCCTGGGTTAGGCAGCCTAGCGGCCCTAGAGGCTGTTATTTGAATATAGATCTTTTTAACCTTTATATTTGAATGAAATGTCAATGTTGTTGTTAGCTGCGAAGTCGTGTGCGACCCATCGCGACCCCATGGATAATGTTCCTCCAGGCCTTTCCGTCCTCTTCCATCTTCTGGAGTCCATTTAGGCTCACGCCTACTGCTTCAGTGACTCCATCCAGCCACCTCATTCTCTGTCGTCCCCTTCTTCTCTTGCCCTCAACCTTTCCCAGCATGAGGCTCTTCTCCAGTGAGTCCTTCCTTCTCATTAGGTGGCCAAAGTATTTGAGTTTTAGCTTCAGGATCTGGCCTTCTAAAGAGCAGTCAGGGTTGATCTCCTTCTAGGACTGACCGGTTTGATCGCCTTGCAGTCCAACCATAGTTCAAAGGCCTCCATTCTTTGTCGCTCAGCCTTTCTTATGGTCCAGCTTTCACTGCCATACATTGCAACTGGGAAGACCATAGCCTTGACTATACGCACTTTTGTTGACAGGGTGATGTCTCTGCTTTTTAGTGTGCTGTCTAGATTTGCCATGGCTTTCCTCCTGAGGAGCAAGCGTCTTTTAATTTCTTGGCTATAGTCTCCATCTGCAGTGATCTTGGAGCCCAGGAAAATAAAATCTGTCACTACCTCCATTTCTTCCCCATCTATTTGCCAGGAATTGAGAGGGCCGGAAATGTCAATATATATATGTATACAGCTAATCCATGTACGGTGTGCCCTGCGCTAAATAACCATATTTATTCATGGTTTCAGGGTGGCTTATCGGTTCAGCCGTTATGAATTGTTTCCCTTTGTGCTATTATTACTGTGTATAAGTACAAGTAATCTTTGACTTATGGCCAGAATTGAGAGGACAATTTCTATTAATAAGCAAGCTGGTTATTAAGTGAGACATGCCCAATTTTGTGAATTTTTTTGCCATGTGACCTTGAGGATCCTGCAATGGTCGGAAATGTGAGGACCAGCTGTAGGTCACTTTTTTCAGTGCTATTATGGTTGTTAGTCATCAAAATAACCCTCTTCCCTGAGAAACATTAAAACAAAAAAAAAATATTAAAACCACAAAAAGTTAAATGCAGTAAAGGATAAAGCTTAACCTGTTGAACATTTGTAAAAACTCAATTCTTTCCCCCAAATAATAATAATAATAATAATAATAATAATAATAATAATAATAATAATAATAATAATAATGGATTAAATCCCACTGAGTTTCTCAAAGCATCATTCATGTTTTCTTTCTGCCCCACTGAAATTAATAAGATTTTTTTAAAGCCACGTATTGTTGGTTGAAATGTAATGAATGTTTCTAGTCCTCTTTGAGGTAAAAGATCAAGGTGGAAACACTGGTGGCTAAAGCTTGAAATTCTCTTCTCATTTCAAGATTTTTTTTCATCTTCGGACAAAAATGTCATTTGGTATCCTAGGACGGATCGTATTATAAAGCCACTGACTGTGACTGTAAAAGCCCCTCTGATCTCTTAATTGTTTTAAAAGCCTCCTCCACTAGGGGGCGGTGTGGCGGCTCAGTGGTTAAGACACTGGGCTTGTCGGCTGGATGTTTGAGACCCCGGCGCCACGCGATGGGGTGAGCTCCTGTCCTCGCTCCGATTCCTGCCAACCTAGCGATTCAAAAGCATGGAAATGCGAATAGATAGACAGGTACGTACCACTTCTGTGGGAAGGTCATGCTGTGAGGTCATGCTGGCCACATGGCCATGGTCAGCACTGGCTCAATAGCCTTGAAACGGAGATGAGCACCATTCTGGAAAGTCAGCAATGACCAGTGGAGTAAAATCCCACAGGAACTCCTTTACCTTTTTTTGTGTGTTTTTTTTTTACCTCCACTAAATCGATTCTTCCACAGTGCTGACTTTTGTTCCAAGGATGGAAACATCTAAGGGCCAATCTGCATCATTCATACTGCTAAAAAAAAAAAGAAAAAAAAAAAGGGAGCAGCCGAAATTGGGAGCAGCTGTTCTTTGGAAAAGGCTGGTCATCCGTGGCCCCGATTTGGCACACCAACCGCTCTCCTGTAAAAGGCTCTGAAACTGGCTTCCGGTTTTTCAACAAGCAACATTTTGGACCTTCTGGATTTGAAGGTTTTACACAAATTTTGCTCAGAGGTTTAAACATGGAAAGACCCCCTCCTCCATTGCAACAGAGCATCTGAAAGACACTGCCCGTTTGGAAAATGTGTGCAGCGTCCTCAGTTAACCCCGCTCGACCTTTTCAGCCTGTGGAAGCCGATCTCGGCTGGGAAAACTTTATACCTCTCTGGAGAGACGCCCTCTCTTGTTCTTTCAACAGCGGCAAAAAGCTTTCTCGAATATCAAGAGAGTTGTCATCATTGGGTCCAGGGGAGGGGGGAAGACAGAGCAAGTAAGAGTTCATGTAGTCCTCGCTTAATGACCACAGTTGGGACTGGCGACTCCATCCCTTAAGTGGCACAGTTGCTAAGTAAGAGATCACATCAGCCTGGTAGAATTAAGTCCTCACTTCCGTTGTGCTTAAAATTGAGACACTTTGCGACCCTGGTGTAGGACAGGGGTCCTCAACCTTGGAAACCTTGAAGACCTGTGGACTTCAACTCCCAGAATTCCTCAGCCAGCTTTGCCCAGGTTGAGGACCCCTGATGCAGGAGATGGCCAGACTGAGTCCCAGGAGTCAAACGTGTCATTAGTCTTGAGTCCCTTCACATCCACCAGAGATCTAAGCCCAGTCCACTTGAATTCCATGGACTCTTTTTCTACCAATTTTGTGTGTGTGTGTGTCTCTGTGTGTGTGTCCAGCTCTTAAAAAGCAACAAATGCAGGTAAACATCACAGACTGGGATGACGTTAAAATAAGCAGATTTTTTTTTTGCAAGCAACTTTTTTTTTTTGCAATGTTCTCTCTCTGGTTGCATGGATCCTTTTGGAGCGCATGGCCTTTGCAGTGGGAAGATCAACCCGAATCGAATAAAGCTCCTATTTCGCGGTGTTCCGAACTGGTCTGCAGTTCCCCCCTACCCCCCAAGGACGAAGAAACGGAGCCACTCCGGATTTACCCCAACCTGGATTCCGTTCAGGATGCCGTCCAGCGTTGCTCCTTGGGAGAAACTCGGCAGCCACCTCCCCCTTTCCGCCGCCCGGCCAGCAGCTCCGCCTTCTCCAGGGCCGCTTTCTCTTTCTTTTCCCCTTCATCCGAGCTGAGGGCCGCCCATCTGGAGCTGCCTTTCACGGGGACTCCCTGGCTCGGAAGGGCGTTCGTCTGGCGGCGGGAGATCCCGTTCGATCCAGAAGGAGAAGCGTGGAGCTTTCGGATTCCGGGGACCCCCAAGCTGCGGAGGATCGCGCGCATCTCTTTTAATTCGCGGCTCCTGCAAGAAAGACGCAAAGGCGGCTGCGAGGATCCTTTAAGAGGTGAGTCGGGGGGGGGGGTGTCGGATTTTTTATTTTATTTTATTTTATTTTTATTTTTATTCCATTTATATCCCGCCCTTCTCCGAAGACTCAGGGCGGCTTACAAGCTTAGCATTTTCCCTGCTGGTGCGGTAAATTGGCGACAAGTCAGCAACGGGCAGTCCTCTACATAGGACCGTCCAGCGTTACAAAGCCACTGTGGGGGGGGGAACTTGACTTACGGCCGGTTTGTCACGGTTATGACCCCCCATCCCCACGGCCACGTGATCAAACTTTGGGTGCTTGGCAACCGGCCTGCACTGACCGAGGTTTCCGGTATCCTGGAGTCCTCGGATTGTCATTTGCAACTTTCTTAAGAGAGCTTCGGACAAGCCAAGTTAACGGGGGGAGAAGCCAGATTCGCTTACTGACCGCGTGATGCGCTTAACAACGGGAGCGATTCGCTGCAAAACCATGGCAAAAAGATTGCAAAGCAGCGCGTGTGACTCACCACTGCCAGGCTTAGCGAGGGGATTTCGAGAATAATCTGTAGTTTGTGTGTGTGTGTGTGTGTGTGTGTGTGTGTGTAAAAAAAACGAGTGTAATGTGCTTTTCTGGAGGAGGACAGAGTGGGCTGCATTGGGCGAGTGCAGAGAAAGTGGGTGAGGTTTTTAAAATAGTTTGCAATGTTCTTTGGCCTGGATTGGCTTCTTTGTGGGCTGGCGCTGCCAGGCTTGGATGCTCTTTCAGTGTTAACAAAAAGTAGCACAACCTTCTCTTGTTTTTTTTGGGGGGGGGCATGGGTGTGCCCCGTGAACGGGACGGGTGGATACTATAAACTGAGTAACTGTAGGAGGAAAATGTAGGCGGAAAATCTCAGTGCATTTAAAGAGCTGCTGGAAAAGGAACAAAAGGAGCGGTCACTGGGAGAGAAAGTGGGCAGACATTTGCAGGCCTGGAGGAAAAACAAAGTTTTTTTTATTCAAAGAAGTGAACTTTGGCACAAGCTGTGAGGACATTCTGATCAAGTATGGCCTAGGCCAGGGTTTAGGAAGAGATTTGTGGTATCCGAAGCAGAACATCCAGATTCGGTCACAGCTTTGTTCCATATATAGCAGGGATCTCCAACCCCCGGTCTGTGGACCAGTACTGGGCCGCGGCATGCCAGCAACAGGTCTGCACAAACAAAGAAAGCCCCATCCGTAGGATGCAGGCAGCACCCAAAAGCACGTGCCCTCCGGTCCGCAGAAAAACCTCTCTCCACGGAACCGGTCCCTGGTGCCCAAAAGGTTGGGGACCTCTGATGTATAGCATCAACCTTGCAAACTCTCAAGCTTCCACTTTTTGCTATGTATTCAAAATGGACAATGATTAATATGGTTGTTAGTTCCCAGGGGTTGTCTCTAAAGTTGTGATCGTATCAGTAGATTCTGGTTAGGACAGGTTTTCAGCGTAGCCGAGACCTTCCTAAATACAATTCTCAAGCTTCAAGCTAGGCTGATGAGATTAAAACGTAAGCAATATATTTGCTTCACAGCCTAGCATGTCTTCTCACAGTTCCGTAAAAACAATAAGCTCTTTTTCCCACATCCCCTATTTGGGTCGGGGCCGGATGCTGAGGCCCGTGAAGAACAACCCCAGATGTGAGGTGCAGATTTTGTTTCCTTTTATTGAAGCCAAAATGTCAAGGAACCTCAAACCACGGAAGGTCTATACATTTTTACTAAAGTGAAAGGCGGGATAAGGTGGGCTATTTTAAAAAATAAATCTTCTAATTAAACATTTTAGTAATGATCTAACAATTATTCTCTTGGTCTCTAGCCATTCTGATTCCTAAGCCTTGGCTAATAAATGCTTCAGGAGTTATCTAATACACATTCTATTTGCTCCAGGCCATCTCTGTTCCTAGCTTCTAGCTGAGCTATTTTTGATGTTGTTGTTAGTTGCGAAGTCGTGTCCAACCCACCGCGACCCCATGGGCAACGTTCCTCCAGGCCTTCCTGTCCTCTACCATCTTCTGGAGTCCATTTAGGCTTATGCCTACTGCTTGAGTGACTCCATCCAGCCACCTCCTTCTCTGTCGTCCCCTTCTTCTATTGCCCTCAACCTTTCCCAGCATTAGGCTCTTCTCCAGTGAATCCTTCCTTCTCATTAGGTGGCCAAAGTCTTTGAGCTTCAACTTCAGGATCTGGCCTTCTAAAGAGCAGTCAGGTTGATCTCCTCTAGGACTATACAAGATGCCTAACGTTTCTGTTATTTTTATCAGCTTTCCAACCACCCAGAATTGTTACAAGCTTTACACGTGCAATTCCCTGTGAATAAGCATTCTTAGTTCTTGCCAGACAAATTCCGTAATTATAGGCTTCCCAGCTTCCTTTTCATAATCTTGCTTTGTTTTGGCAGACAGCCCATCAGTAGGTCCATCAGAACTTTGAACAACGAACGGAGATAAAATATTCAGATCATCAGCTTGGCAATTGATCCCAATCTGATCTAGATAAGAAATTCTCTCCTGAAGGGCTTTAACTGATTGCTCGCCTATTATTATCTTTAAAAGGAGATAAGATCTAGTGGGCTATCCTGTCTAGTGGTTAAGGTTTAGTTTTAGGTTTAGGTTTTATTTAATTTATATACCGCCCTTCTCCCTGGGGACTCAGGGCGGTTCACAGGGCATATATAATTACGATACAAAAGTTAAAATAAGATTAAACCAATGCCCAAATAAAAACAATAATACAATAATAAAAACAACTATTTTAAAAACCCATATTCCCCCATCAGGCCAGACCAGCTAATTCGAATAAATGGGTCTTCAGGCCGCGACGGAAGGTTCGGAGGTCTGATGTCATCCGGAGCTCCACCGGCAGTTGATTCCAAAGTGCCGGAGCGCCCACAGAGAAGGCCCTCACCCTGGGGGCCGCCAGTCGGCATTCTCTGACCGGAGGCACCCTGAGGAGGCACTCCCTGTGGGAACGCACAGGGCGGAGGGGAGTTGACGCCGGCAGCAGGTGGTCCCTGAGGTAACCCGGACCCATGCCATGTAAGGACTTGAAGATCATAACCAAGGCACCAGGTTAGAAAGCAGGAGGCTGTGGGTTCAAGTCCCGCCTTAGCCCTGAAAGCCAGCTTGGGTGATCCTGGGCTCTCCGCCCAACCCACTCCGTAGAGTTGTTGTTGTGGGGAAAATAAGAGGAGGAAGGTGTGTTGGCTATGTTTGCCACCTTGAGTAATTTGTAAAAATAACTTGAGATTGTAGAGACTGCTCTTTCAAATCAGCCATGCAATGACTAAAGCTGTCCTGCAGAGGGAGCTATTGCCCAATCCACATTTTATTATTATTTATTTTATTTATTTATTAAATTTTTATACCGCCCTTCTCCCGAAGGACTCAGGGCGGTCACCGGTACAGGGCAATAAATATCAAAATATAAATACAAAAGTTAAAAAACAAGTTAAAAAGGATTAAATAATTATGCCCAATATAATACAATAATAAAACTGTGTTAAAACTAAATCCAACCCCTAACCCATCAGACCAGGCCAGATTGTTCAAATAAATAAGTTTTTAAATGTCTGTCTGTGTGTGTGTGTGTGTATACATACATATATGGGACACGGTGGCTCAGTGGGTTAGGATGCTGAGCTTGTCGATCAGAAGGTAGGCAGTTTGGCGGGTCGAATCCCAAGTGCCGCGTAACTGAGTGAGCGCCTGTTACTTGTCCCAGCTTCTGCCAACCTAGCAGTTCGAAAGCACGTAAAAATGCAAGTAGAAAAATAGGGACCACTCCGGTGGGAAGGTAACAGTGTTCCGTGTGCCTTTGGCATCTAGTCATGCCGGCCACTTGACAAGCGCTGGCTCTTCGGCTTTGAAACGGAGATGAGCACCAGCCCCTAGAGTTGGAAACGACTAGCACGCATGTACGGGGGAACCTTTACCTTTACCTTTACATATATATATATAGATGTTTTCTTAATAATTTTAAAAATACGAATCCTAGGCATATTTACTTAAAGTATAAAATCTTCGAACACCAGAATGGATAAAACAGTAGTTTATTGCTAAAAGATCATAACAAGCAATAAAAAGTAGCTGTTTAAAGTACCGGTAGATTAGGTAGATATACTTTAAACAGTTACTTTTTATTGCTTGTTATGATCTTTTAGCAATAAATGACTGTTTTATCCATCCATATATCCATATCTAAATTATATGTATAAATAAATATAAATATAAATGCAAATAAATAGAAAAGAAAAGCATTGTGGTGGCCTAGTGGTGAAAATGCTCTCCTCCCACTCTGAAGGTTGAGAGTTCAATCCTAGATAGTGGCAGATTTTTCTCTCTTAGGGTGCAAAAATAATAATAATAATAATAAATCTGCTGTCAACACCATGTAGTTGTCACGAAGGGCATCTGATCAGTAAATGCTCAACTCCATCCAGTTGCCTCCATTATACCCTGAACAGGGACTACAGGGTTTTAAAAAGGGAGGTTTTTTTTTTAAAAAAAATAGCTTGTAAAGAAAGAAACTTGATTTCCCTGTTGTCTTCTATTCTTTCAGCTGAGCTTCCACCATGGACATCCGGGAGGAGGACCTAAGAGAGATGGCCTCTGTTATCCAATCCAAAGTTGTTCTGGAGGTGTCTTCTCAAGTCCAGTCACTCCTGGATTCTCTAGAAACCACCACACTAAACATTGCAGTGACGGGTGAAGGTGGGGCTGGCAAGTCCACCTTCATCAATGCCGTGTTGGGGATCGGCAATGGTGACTTCTGTGCGGCCAAAACTGGCGTGGTTGAGACGACTGCTTCACCCACCCCTTATCGTCACCCTCATCTGCCCCGTGTCCAGCTTTGGGACTTGCCAGGCATTGGTACCCCTTCATTCCAAGCCAAAAAATATCTGCAGCTGGTGAGGTTTGAGAGATACGATTTCTTCATCATTTTAGCGTCTGAACGTTTTCGAGAGAACCACGCTGAGCTGGCTCGGGCCGTGGCAAGCATGGGCAAACGTTTCTACTTCGTCCGTTCCAAGATAGACCAGGACCTGAGGGCTTCCCAACAACGAAGACCAAGCTTTTTCCAGGAAGTTCAAGTGCTGCAGCAAATGGAGGCAGACTGTACCCGCCAGCTCCAGAAGGAAGGCCTGGAGAACCCCAAGGTTTTCTTGATCTCCAGCTTCTATTTGCAGAGATTTGATTTCCAGCGCTTGCAGGATACTCTGGCTGAAGAGCTGGAGGGTCACAAGAGGCACACCCTGCTGCTTTCCTTTCCATCCGTCACCGCTGCAGCTGTGCAGAAGAAGAAGAGTGCGCTGCGCCAGCACATCTGGAAGAAGGCGCTGCTGGCATGTGTTATTTCAGCCCTGCCTGGCCATCCGTTCCACCTCAACGTCCCCATGCTCATGAAGACTCTCCAGAAATACCAGCAGCATTTTGGGTTGGATGGTGCTTCTTTGGAGACCTTGGCCATCACGGTCTCAAAACCCTGTTGTGAATTGAAAAATCAAGTGTGTTCAACATTCGCAAGAGACTTTTCAGAGAATGCCGTCCAGGCGGTTTTGAACCAAGCTGCAGTCTGCGGGCAGGTGGCGGCCACAGTGGTGAAGAGCCAGGTGCCCATTTTCAACAACTTGGTAGCAGGGGCCATCTCGTTTGTGGCTGCCTATTATTTGTTGCACACTGCTCTGGATAGCCTTGCAGAAGATGCGCAGAGCGTCTTGGAAAGAGCATATGGCTTGGAGACAGAGGTCCAGGGCTCCATTTGTTATCCTTCACTGGGCTTCGCCCGTGAATGAAGGTGATCAAGAACACCACTCAAAGTTGCTTGGAGATGGACAAGTGTGTGTTTTCTCTCTTGGTGCTTCTTGTTTTCCCCATGTGGTCAAACTGGCCAGGAGAACATAGTCAAGATTGGTGTCCGCCTATCATATGAAGAGAAACCACCCCCCACTCTCCTCCCAAAGCTTATTGAGATAAATCTTCAAATAGTGACACTACATAAACCGGGAAGATTCTTTGCACTTCTTTAGCTGTAGCAGATTTGATTATTGGGAGGAGTTTACTGCTTTTTTGTATCATGGACTGGTTCTCAGAATCTTTTCTATAGTAGCAACCTTTTGAAATTAAAAATGCTCAGAAATCTCTTGTTGTCTCAGTGGGTCATTCAATTATTTTACAGGTACATCGATAGACCAGTTTTTTGATCCTTACCTCCTTATCTGCTTTCAGTATACCTGTAATAAAAACCACCCATGCCGGACTTACTAATCAAGCAAGCCATCTTTTGAGGAAGACATTCACACAATTGCTATTTGCCTGAATGGCTTGAAAGCAAATCGCCGTGAAGCAACTGTGGAGGTTAACAAAGTGTGCACATTTGCAGTCAGGATGTACGCTGTTTGGATGAATGCTCAAGTTTAAAATGCAAATTTTCAAATTTAACGGGTTCAGGAGTTTTTCTAATGTGGGTTGGTGAGGGTGGAAAGGTAACCAGAATTTCTCATTGAGAGCTGAATGCACCTACAAAGCGTGGAAGGGTACGACAATTCAGATGGAAAAATGTTTGCAATCTTGAACAGGTCCCAGACGTGCTTTTTTTCAGGAGGCAACTGGACTTTCTTGTTTTTCTTTGAAGACGTTTCGCTTCTTATTCAAGAAGCTTCTTCGGCTCTGACTGGATGGTGGGGGAAAGGAAGGATTTATACTCCTTGCAGAGAGCTGGTCATTTGCCTTCTTTTAGAGCAGGGGTGTCAAACTCAATTTTATTGAGGGCCACATCAGCATTGCAGTTGCCCTCAAGGGGCCGGGTGGGTATGGCCAGGGTGGGTGTGGCCTACTGGGTGGGCGTGGCTAGAGTGCGTATGGCCTACTGGGTGGGCGTGGCCAGCTCTACATCGTTCGCATCGAGGGTGCCTATGGGGGCCTGGGCAGGAGTGGGACAGATCTGAGGGTCTCTGGCAGAAGGAGGGTCTCTGGGCCAGGGCCAAGGCAGCGGGGGCCGTTCCCTCACTGTTTCCAGGATGGCTTCGCGGGCCGCATGAAACCACTTCGCGGGCCGGATCCGGCCCCCGGGCCTTGTGTTTGACATGTCTGTTTTAGAGAGTCGTTGAGGCCTCTTGGAGGTTTACCTGTGTCCTCGGGGGGCACCTGAGTGGTGCAAAAGGGGGTGGAGCCTTCTTGGCTGCAAGATGTTTTTTTGCCCCAGGTCCCTTCACCGTTGAAGACAGGAGCAAGCTGTTGGGGATGTTGTCTGAATCCCAAACTGAAGCGCAGATGGTTCCTGTAGTCTGCAGTATTTTCTGGAAATCCGTTCATACTCCCGCACCGTTCGAAGGGCGCTCATCCCAAAGTGCATAGCTAACGGCGCGGGAGTATCTAAAAGTATGCAAATGACCAGCGGTCTGCAAGGCTTATAAATCCTTCCCTTCCCCACCATCCAGTCAGAGCTGAAGAAGCTTCTGGGATTGAGAAGCAAAACATCTTCCAAGAAAAACAAAAAAGTCCCTTTGCCTCCTGAAAAAAAAGCACCTTTGGGACAGCCGTGACCTGAGGGCTGACAACGTTGAACATTAAAGATGAGCCTTGGTGGAGCAGTGGGCTAATGCCTCCTTAAGTAACACCAGCTGCCTGCAATTAGTGCAGGTTCGCATCCCACCAGGCTCAAGGTTGACTCAGCCTTCCATCCTTCCGAGGTAGGTAAAATGAGGACCCAGATTGTTGGGGGCAATTAAGCTGACTTTGTAATAATGCCGCTTGGGAGGGGGGGCAAAAGCCCTAATAAGCAGGCATATACATAGAATGAAGGCTATTGCTAAGCACATTGGTTTGTGCTTAAATTGTAAGCCGCCCTGAGTCTTCGGAGAAGGGCGGGATATAAATGGGATTAAAATAAAATAAAAATAAAATATTTCCATCCAGATAATCCTCAATTACAAAATTTCTGTTGCTAAGCAAGGCCATTGTTAAGTGGCTTTCTCCTGCTTGATGATCTTTTTTGCCACGGTTGTTGGGCAAATCACTGCCGTTGTAAAGTGAATCTTGTGGTTGTTAAACGAAGCTGGCTTCCCCCCCCCCCCGCTGACTTTGCTTGTTGGAAGCAGGCTGGGAAAATTACAAATGGGTGATTGCAAGACTCCGGAACGGTGCAACTTGTCTTAAATATAAGCCAGTTGCTAAGCGCTCCCAATTTTGATTTGTGCGTAAGCGGCAATGGTCGTAATTGTGAAAACTGGTCATAAGTCACTTTTTTTTTTAGTGCCGTTGTGTCGCTAAATGAATGGCTGTAAGTTGAGAACTACCTGTATCTCATTTTTAATGCAGTTTCGTTATTAACAAAAAATATAAATGAATGAAATACAAATGAATATTCCAAATCGGCTTCTGGTAAAAAAGAAAAAAAAAAGAAAAAGGATTTTTCTTCTCAGGTTTCACTAGATGGCAGAGCAGATTTTCTATTTGCTCTCCAGTGCAAAACATTGAATTAACCCAAGAAGATTGTGGCACTCACTGATCACCTGACTCAAAGGTTAAAGTTGGATCTTCAAAGCGGTTTAAGATTTTTTTTACTTCTAACAAAAAAGAAACTATTAGAATAGGAGCTGGAAGGGACCTTGGAGGTCTTCTAGTCCAGCCCCTTGCTCAAGCAGGAGGACGTATACCATCTCAGACAGTTGATTGTCCAGTCTCTTCTTAAAAACCTCCAGTGATGGAGCGTCCACGATTTCTGGAGGCAAGCTGTTCCACTGGTTGATTGTCCTCACTGTCAGGAAGTTTCTCCTTAATTCCAGGTTGATTCTCTCTTTGGTCAGCTTCCAACTGTTGTTTCTTGTCCTCCCCTCTGGTGGTTTGGAGAATAATTTGACTCCCCTCTTCTTTGTGGCAGCCCCTCAAATACCGGAATACTGCTATCATGTCCCCACTAGTCCATCTTTCCATACCGGATTCCTGCAGTCGTTCTTTCGGGAGGTACATTAAAAAGGTCTCGAATTATATTTAAATGAGGCCAGTCATCTTATTTGGAGGAACTGCAGTGGAAAACATTTAGTAATTCTGATTTTGGATGAATTCACCCTTGGCGTATAATGGCGGCAGGGTTCCTTCCTTAAGTTTCAACAAATGAGGTGAGAATAAGGTTGACTCAGCCTTCCATCCTTCCGAGGTAGGTAAAATGAGGACCCAGATTGTTGGGGGCAATAAGCTGACTTTGTAATAATGCCGCTTGGGGGGGGGGGGAAAGCCCTAATAAGCTAGAATGAAGGCTATTGCTAAGCACATTGGTTTGTGCTTAAATTGTAAGCCGCCCTGAGTCTTCGGAGAAGGGCGGGATATAAATGGGATTATAAATAAATAAATAAATAAATAAATAAATAAAAAGCTGCACTCATCCAGGGGTTTGAGAAACACTTCTAATAAAGTAAGAAAAATATTTCCTTTACAAGCCACAGGAAGAATACGTTGGAGTTAAGACCTGGAATTGGAGAGGGGGGCGGGGGAACCATATCTGCCCATAGAAGTGCACACGGAGAGCTTGTGAGTGTGGCCCTCAAAGAAAATTGTTACCAAACAGTCAAGTTTAATTAAGAGAGAAGAGAGAAATCATCAAATGCACGACGGGAGGGCCACACCTTTAATGTTTCAAATTGGAAATGAAATCGAATATAATTTCTGGAGTGGGGGTACAGAGGTCTGCAGACGTATGCAAAAAAAGGTCAATATATGAGCTGCAATTATGCAAATCAAGCCCCACTCCTTTTTTTATGTATTGCAGTTCCCATTCTGACCAACACACACAAACACGCACATCTCCAGACAATCCAAGGTCCTGTCGTGTTTGCTGTAAAAAAATGTCTTCATCCCACTTCAGAAAGGAATATAAGTTCCTGCCTTGTTGGTTACACCCTTGTAAGAAAATTCCATTGTCTGTTTTTTTTTAAAAAAATTTTTTTGAAGGAGCCAGCACATTCAAAAGTTGAACAAGGGCCATATTGGTGCAAAGAAGTTGACTTAATAATTAACCAACCAACAGGTGGGGCAGAAACAAATGGCCCCACGCAACTGAAAATTCAAGGAAGAGTCCCAGAAATGAGGGATTGTATTTGGAAGACGTTGCATAAATTGCCATCCAGATGGCCTACTCCGTAAGACCATTAACTTAAAAGACTCACTTTATCTAACTGGACTGGGGGTTCCAGCCATTTCTGGGTGATGATTGTTTATGCATTGACTAGTTCCTTTAATGTTCCAACCTGTAAAATGGGTGTCCATCCTTGGCAACTTTAAGACTTGTGGACTTCAACTCCCAGAATCCCCCAGAAAGCCATGGTCATTAGGTTGAATCCAGCTATCCCTGTTGACTTTGCTTTGTCAGACGTCAGCTGGGAAGACCACAGATGGTGATTATTTTACCATGGGATGTTGCAACTGTCAAAAATACATGCCGGTTGGCCAGCTGGCTGGGGAATTCTGGGAGTTGAAGTCCACATGTGTTAGAGTTAGCAAGGGTGAGAAACACTGCCCTAGATAGTTTTCGCATAACCAAACTGCTTCTTTTTAACAATGTTCCTTTGGATGAAAAGAGATCTTATTCCCTGGGCATGTCCAGAGACTAAAATAAATCACAAGGGACATCTGGATTTTTAGATGAAGATAGTCAACCTGTGATGTAATCCAACACTTGTTTCTCAACAATGGCTATCCAGATTTCCTGGGAAATCCCGGATGGATAATAGCATTTACCCTGTAAGCTGTCTCCATATCCTGAATAGCTGAAGATGTAATTACATGGGTTGGGAAAAAGGAACTCAAACTTACTGATATAGCTAATAGCAAAAATCCTATAAATAAATCAACAGAAGTAATTTATTACTGCCAGGTTTCTGCCCCAGTTGCAGTTTACCTGATTTATAACTGCCTTTTATGTCATCCTTATCAGAGCGAAACTACTTCCCTTATGCAGCATATGATTTCACAATCTTTCTGGGGCAAAGGATGAGATTTATCTACGTTCTGTTGTGGGGGAAGAACTTAGAAATTGGGCTGTCCAAATGACTTAGTGTCTCTTTATCGCGGGAGTTTAAATACATGGCTGTGGAAGCAGTACACACGACAAAAGCAGCCCGTAGGAAGCTCAACAAGCAGGAAGATCTGCACAGATAATGGGCGTTACCTTCTTCAAGATGACCTCATTGCCATCTGGAAGTGGGAAAGAGCAAGTGAAGCCCCAATATCCTTCCTGGTGAAGTCAGCAGAAACTTTCCCACTTCAGAGATCAGGGGGTTGGACTAGATGACCTCCAAGGTCCCTTTCAACTTCTTCTTCTTCTTCTTCTTCTTCTTCTTCTTCTTCTTCTTCTTCTTCTTCTTCTTCTTCTTCTTCTTCTTCTTCTTATTATTATTATTATTATTATTATTATTATTATTATTATTATTATTATTATTATTATTATTATTATTATTATACTTCAAATTGCCCAAATCAAATTGCTGGGTTCACAAGACATGCAGTCCTCAGAGAAATATTATTCTGCTTATACAGGGACCTGGTTTATGCTGGGAAATCTAGGACAGGGGTTTTCAAACTTGGCAACTTTAAGATGTGTGTGGACTTCCAACTCCCAGAATTCCTCAGCCAGCCCTTCAACTTCTGGGAGTTGAAGTCCACAAGTCTTAAAGTTGCCAAGTTTGAAGAACCTTGGTCTAGGAGGAGCCAACATCAGATACAGACTCTGAGACCAGGAATATCCATTACAGGTAGCCCTTGACTTACAATCATTCATTTAGTGACTGAAGGGACCAAAAAAAGTGACTTACGACCGTTTTTCACACTTTTCAACAGTCTTAAAGTTGCCAAGGATGGACACCCGTTTTACAGGTTGCCATAGAAATGTTGGGCTCAATTATGGTTGTAAGTCAAGGACTATCTGTTCAATAACAATGTGGCAATAGATGGGACTAGTCTCAATCCATCAGAGATAAGATTGGAACTTGGAGACTTACATATTTATAGATAAATGGTGAGGGGTGCCATTGTTGGTTTTCTGCTGGATTATGGATGTTTTCTGATATCTGTAATCAAACTAACTTAGCAAGAACTGTATCCTGTTAGTTTTCAAGTTTGAGTAATGGTCTGGGCCAGGGGTAGGCAACCTTGGCTCTTTTATGACTTGTGGACTTCAACTCCCAGAATTCTTGAGCCGGCATGGCTCAGCATGGAAATCTCTCCCTTTCCCCTCAGCATGGCTAGCTCAGGAATTCTGGGAGTTGAAGTCCACGAGTCATAAAGTGGCCTAGGCCTAGGCCAGGGGTAGGCAACCTTGGCTCTTTTATGACTCGTGGACTTCAACTCCCAGAATTCCCTCTCCCTTTCCCCTCAGCATGGCTGGCTCAGGAATTCTGGGAGTTAAAGTCCACGAGTCATAAAAGGTAAAGGTTGCCTACCCCTGGACTGGACGAAACTTTGCCCATCATCTAAGATGATTGTTGGGTTTATAACAGGCTGGATCACAATCCCATTTCAGCCAAGTCCCAAAGGTTGTGTGAACTTAGCCACTGGGATGGCCACGCAGTAATGGATGTTTTTGAGCAAGTCAGGCTAACACAATGTGTTCAGCTGAACCAAGGAAACCTGTCATGACACTTGAGTGTAAGGCAGTGTTTCACAATCTTGGCAACTTTAAGACTTCAACTCCCAGAATTCCCCAGCCAGCGTGCTAGGATAGGAGCAATGGAAGAAGGATGCAGAGATGCTTCCCCCAAACAAACACCCATCCCTCTATTTTTCACATCCCAACCCAAGGATACTTCTATAAAGCAGCAACTATTGTTTTGCAGAATCCAATCCGTGTCGGTCACCACGACCAGAAGTTTAGTTTTTCAAGCTTTTGGATTTGTGCTACAGCCCAACCTCTCTCTTACCAGAATGTGTGAGAGGCTTCAGCACGAGCCCAAAAGATCAGAAGGCTAAACATCTGGTCCCAGTGACCGACCCAGATTGGATCCCACAACATTAATCCCGGGACATGTATATTTTGCCTTCATTTGTGAGAACTATTATTTTGTTTGGAACAGTATTCTAACTGTCGGAAGTGGCAACGTCTAACCACATTTGAATGCTACCAGGAACCAACTCGACACATTATTAGCTGGTTAATAATTTTCATAAACAAATCAATCATCAGGTCTATAAATATGGAAAAGAGAGGGCTTGAGCTTGAATGGATCACCTCTGTTGGATCTCAGGCTCATAGGTAAGTTGCGATGAAGGCCTCTCTTTAAGCATAGCTGGTAGGCATCCACGCTCTTGTGTTATTTCTCTACTCCCCTTGTTTCTATTTTCCGTGCCCAAATTAGTGTTATTGCAAAAGCTGCCAAATTGTTTTGCTGGTGGACTTCTGAGTGATTAGAGATGGATTTCAAACTTTACCTGTGGGATTTCAAGCCTCAACTGGTCAAGGGCTAAATAAATGACAGTGTAAAGTGTATTCAGCTGGATTGCATACTTTAGCCTAATAATGGAAAACATAATACTTTTCCTTAAAGAGGCTGATAATATTTGCCTTAGAAATCAGCAGAGAGAGACTTGGAGAAAGAACGGACACAGAACTTAATTAAAATATGTGGAACTTCCCCACCCTTCTCTATTGAAAGTTCCTGAGTCTCAGTTCTCACAATTGGACTTTAAACCTGGAAGTTCACTTTGACATTTTACGCTAACCAGAAATTATTCAGCTGCCCAGCGTTACTGTGTGACCATGGGCAGATAATAAATTTTACAAATAAATAACCCATCAATCATACCCAAAGGTGCTGGTTTTTTTCAGGAGGCAGCTGGACTTGCTTGTCTTCCTTTTGAAGACATTTCGCTCCTCATCCGAGAAGCTTCTTCAGCTCTGACTAGATGGTGGCGAGTGGAGCTGAAGAAGCTTCTGGGATGAGAAGCGAAACGTCTTCAAAAGGAAGTCCAGTTGCCTCCTGAAAAAACAGCACCTTTGAGAATCTCCATCAGACGCTAACAATTTCACTTGTCTTCTCTTTGGCCAACCAACTTTTATTCTCCAAGAGGTTTTTGAAACGATGCGGCACATTTTAGATGCCAGATTGCTTAAGTTATCGTTCCTCTTGCAAAGCCAGGCCATAGAGCTGCGTAAGAGGAAGGCCTGATTTGAAGCAAATTGATGAAATATTTGTTTCTTCATGCAACAGAAAGCATCGCCGTTAGAGTTGCTCCTGTGTTCTTCCCCCCAAGGAAGCATGAAGGGAGATTTGATCCTCCTTATTTCTATTGTCCTCCCTTGCATCCACGGTGAGTCCTTTCAAGCCTGAATTTCTGGGTTTGTGTTAGGTGCGTGAATTCCCGGGCAGAAATGGATTATAGGCATCAAGTAAATGCAGCCCTCAACTTACCCCACTCGTTTACTGATCATTCAAAGTTACCAAGGCACTGAAAAACGTGACTTACATACATCCAACCCTTGCACCTACGACTGTCCCAGCATCCCTTACAATCGCAGGATCAAATTTTGGGTGCTTGGCAACCGACACGTTATTTTTGACAGTCGCCGCATCCCAGGGTAAAGTGTTCACCATTTGTGACCTTCCCAGCTGACTTCCCACAAGCAGTCCATGGGGGGGGGTGAGTACTTGGGTTTACTTAATGACCATGTGATTCACTTAGCAGTGGAAACTGTCGCCCTAATGGTGGTTGTAAGTTGAGCTTTACCTGTAGTCCTCCTTTGTTCCTTGCTGTAGAACCAGCAGCTTATATGTAGGTAAACACCAAAAGAGGAAGAGGAAGAGAAAAATCAGTGTTGAAGTTATCAGAGCTGCCCTCCGGGTGGACACATTTCCAATTTCGGTGGTCCAAAGATGAAGGCCTGGTTAGGTCTACAGCAGAGCAGTGTTCATTTCCCTCCCCCCCCCAGTAACTCACACTTTCTCTCTCTCTCCCTAGGAATGGTAAATTTAACCTGTGTTTCATGTTCTCTTGGAAGCACCGAATGCAAAGATAATTGCACAGATCTGGGAGTTGCGTGTGTAACTTTGGCAGAAGTCAATACCCTGGGTAAGAGTGCTGGGTCTCATCAGATGCCACGCATAGAGCCAGCTTGGTGTAATGGTTAAGGTGCTGGCCTAGAAATCAGGAGACAGTGAGTTCTAGTCCCTCCTTAGGCATGGAAGCCAGCTGGGGAACTTTGGGCCAATCAACAGGAGACTGTGAGTTCTAATCCCGCCTTAGGCGTGGAAGTTGGTTGGGTGACTGTGGTCCAATCACCAGCAGATGGTGAGTTCTAAACCTGCCTTAGGCATCACAGTCAGCTAGGGGACTTTGGGCCAATCACCCTCTTTTAGCCCACCTCACAGGATTGTTGTGGGGAAAATAGGAGGAGGAAGGAATATGTACTGTATGTTTATCGCCCTGAGTTACTTATAAGGTTATAAAATCAGGATAAAACTCAAGTAAATAAAGAATACTTGGTAGAATCTAAGGAATCTGGAGTTGCTATTTTACCAGAGGCAGTGGAATAGATCTATTCTTCTCTACTTGCTTTTCGTTCATTCTTCCCAGGTGGAAATGTTAGTCCCAGTGGATTGTACAAAGGATGCATTGACCAAAAGCTTTGTAGACCTTCGGCCTTCACCTTGACCACGGCTGCTGGGCGCCACATCCAAAGCAATATGGCATGTTGTTCAACAGATATGTGCAATGAGGGGTTAAGTCTAAGTGGTGGGTATTTCCTGGGTTTGGGAACTGTTCCTTTTTTTAAAAAAAAAATTGAATTATTTTATTTAAAAGAGGAAACTACAATATAAGAATTCTATTCCTTCCTTTGGATAATCCTATTTAAAATATAAATTGGCAAGGAGGGAAACAAGACAGAGCTTCTCAGGAGACAGAAAGCAATTTTAGAAAGCCGCTCAATTAATGCTCCGAACAGACCAAAAGTCACGCAATCACTGACTTTCCATATGGAAAAAAATAAACAACAGGAACAATAAAGATTTCTATTTCTATGCCACACACCTCCCAAGTAAATAAAAAATTAGTGGCTCATCTGCTCATTTCCGACTAAGTATTTACCTCTGACTTAGGGAAAGAGGATTCTCGAAGAAAGTGATTATTGCATGCTCGTTCCTGGATGTTTCTAGATTCTTGTCATTACATCTTTAAATCTGAGGTACAGTATAGGATCTATTCCTAAGGACAGAGAGGACAATGAGGAACAGAGGGGGTATTATCTTCTGAATCCACAACGCAACACTTTTGTGTCCAAGTTCTAAGGAGGACAACTCGGCAATGGCTCTTGACCCAGAGGCTAATGCATATCTGTTAGAAATTCTGCTTATGGATCAATGTGTAAACTGGGATTAAAAATATATATATAGGATAAATTTAGAATGGAACTAGCCAAACCCCACTCAAAGACAGCCTATTTAGAGTTGGATGGATTAAAAAGAAATCTTCCAAGTCAATGGAAAACTGTTTAAAATACAGTAAGTCTAAGGGGGAAAGGGACACGGTGGCTCAGTGGGTTAGGACACTGAGCTTGTCGATCAGAAGGTCGGCAGTTTGGCGGGTCGAATCCCGAGTGCCGCGTAACAGAGTGAGCGCCTGTTACTCGTCCCAGCTTCTGCCAACCTAGTTCGAAAGCACATAAAAATGCAAGTAGACAAATAGGGACCACTACGGTGGGAAGGTAACAGCCTTCCATGCGCCTTTGGTGTCTAGTCATGCCGGCCACATGACCATGGAGACGTCCTCGGACAAGCGTTGGCTCTTCGGCTTTGAAACGGAGATGAGCACCGTCCCCTAGAGTTGGAAATGACTAGCATGCATGTGTGGGGGAACCTTTACCTTTTCCTTTTTAAGGGGGAAAAGATATTTTAATAGCCAACAGTTGACTTAGTGGTACAGGATGCTTATCCAACAAAGTGTTTAAGGGTCATAATGGTGCATGTATCAAAGAATTCAGGATAGTACTGTGGCTGTCAGAACTATCAAAATCAGAAGTGTGGTGTGATCATGGCAGCAATCCTGTGTTTTTGACACTGTACTCTCCCTTGATATATCTTCTCATTTGGATGCTAAGATGAACTCTATCTTGGTTTACAGTTCCCCCAGTTGGTACATTGGAAAACGGGGTGTCTTGTCCGGCCTGTGAAAGCTACAATCAGAAAGAGTGTGAAATAAAAAATCACATTGCCTGCATCGGAACTGAAGAGAAATGCATTACTCTGACAGGAGAATCTATTGGTATTTCTTCAATTATTTCATCATTCATCCACCCTGTCCCCCCAATATACTGGCTACAGTCACACCATGATCCTATAGCTGGCTGAGGAATTTTGGAAGTTGAGGTGCACAAAGTCTTAAAATTGCCAAGATTGGACAGCCCTGCCTTAAAGAATTGGAATGCAAAACAGAGTCAATTTATATGTGCTGTTCCTTAGTTCACCATGGTGAAAGAATCCTGACCTGCCCATGGGAAGGGGGTATCAAGTTCCAGTTTAGAATAGAATAGAGCTGGAAGGGATCTTGGAGGTCTTCTAGTCCAGCCCCCTGCTCAAGCAGGAGAACCCATACCATCTCAGACAAGTGACTATCTAGCCTTTTCTTAAAAATCTCCAGTGATGGAGCACCCATGATTTCTGGAGGCAAGCTGTTTTACTGGTTAATTGTCCTCACTGTCAGGAAGTTTCTCCTTAATTCCAGATTGATTCTCTCTTTGATCAGTTTCCAACCATTGTTTCTTGTCCTGCCCTCTGGTGCTTTGGTGAATAACATGACCCCCTCTGCTTTGTGGCAGCCCCTCAAATACTGGAATACTGCCATCATGTTGCCCCTATTTCTTCCTTTTCTTTAGATTGGCCAAACCCAAGTCCTGCAGCTGTTATTTGTATGTTTTAGTCTCCAGGCCTTCGATCATCTTAGTTGCTCTTCTCTGGGGACAGAATAAGTTTCAGAAAAGATTACTCAATCCTGAAAAAGACGAAAGCCTGAGGGAAAAAACCCCCACCTCAAAATAACTCTTGTCTTGATTTTGTTTGGTATGAGAAGGGGTGAACCCTTTGGGGCCTTCAAAATTAGCCTTTGAGGAAGATGAGGTCAAGAAAAAGGCACTCCTGGGAATGCTATTGATAGTTGGAGGGTGAAATAAGAGACTCTATTTAGGAAGTTCAGTGTTGTTTGATTTGCACATGCAAGACAGTACTAAAGAGTTGAACTCTCATGCCACAATTCCCCATGCCAAAGTGATTCCCGTGTTTGCACAAATGTAGCTCAGCCTATTTCTCTCTCTGCAGCTTTTAAGAATCAATCCTTCGCCATCAAGGGCTGTGCAACTAAGAATGCTTGCAGCTTGCAACAGAATGACCTGGTGCCATTTGGAGGGAAGATCTATAAATTGAGTGTGAAAGCAGCTTGCACCGACAGGGGAGTGTGGGGTGTTATTTCTTCCTCAAGCACCATTTTTTCAGCCCTTGCCGGAGTCCTCTTTGTTCAGAACCTCTCGTGAAGTCATCTGGTTCCTCCTCTGTGCTTGATGAAAAGGCCACCATCTCGGTTGTCTCCGGAATGACAAATAAAATTTTCAAGTTCTTTTCATCCACGAGGTCTAGTAATCTTTCAAACAAAGTGGGAGAAGGACTGAAGGCATTTATTTACAATAATACTTGGTCTCTATAATTCTCCAGTCTCTCTGGCGCTTCATCCTCACTCCCTCTCTTTTATTTTCTTTTTCTTACAAATACATTTTCTAATTCTCCCTATCCCTTGTTGGTTTAGCAGAGTGTCCTCTCGATTGTTGGAATTTACCATATTCTATAAAACTTTGGGAAAAATACACAGGATTTCTGGCCAGGATTCTCAAATCATCTTAATATGATTATTCTCCAGTCCTTGAGGATTACCTGTACGTGACTGGAGAATAATCAATCAGTTAGCAACCTTCAAATTTGTGATGGACCTACCTTGGTTAAAATCTTTAGAAAGATTTTCTAGGTGAGACGGGCAGCATGCAAATCAAATAAGTAAGTATTTTTAAATTGAGGGTTCCTCTTCAGAAGTTACTGGATGGGTTTCCCTAACACGCTGAGCTAGATATAGGGTGGGATTAATATGTTATACAAACATCAAAACCTAATTTGATCAGGAGACACCTTTCATCCTGGGTTTATTTCAGTCAGTTGTGTCATATGAGCACCAAACCTCAGTCCACAAAGGAGCAATTTCCAATGCTACCCAGTCAATTTTCCAAGAAATAAAAAAAGTTAGGAAACCCTGTGGAACATAATTTGAGGAGGCTACTAAGATGCTAACCATCTCCTCTTACGATGGTGATTTCTGGAGAAGACGGAATTAAATTGGGTGGAAAGAAATAGAACAAAACAGAACAGTATAGAACAGAACAGAACAGAATAGAATAGAATAGAATAGAATAGAATAGAATAGAATAGAATAGAATAGAATAGAATAGAATAGAATAGAATAGAATAGAATAGAATAGAATAGAATAGAATAGAATTTGGGAATGGAATGGAACAGAATAGAATAGAATACAACAGAACAGAACAGAACAGAACAGAACAGAACAGAACAGAACAGAACAGAACAGAACAGAACAGAATAGAATAGAATAGAATAGAATAGAATAGAATAGAATAGAATAGAATAGAATAGAATAGAATAGTTTAGTTACTGGCCAAGTGTGATTGGACACACAAGGAAATTGCCTCCAGTATATAACTCTGGAAACAAACAACAAACAAGTAACATAATCATAAGATACCAATAGGAGAAGGTAATAGAAAAGATGAGAAGGATAATAATATAGCCATACTACATGGGCAAATATCCTTAGACATAAAACAGTGCTGTGGGAATTAGGTATTCATCAGAGTGATCGCACGAGGAAAAAAAACTATCTTTGTGTCTAGTTGTTTTGGCATGCAATGCCCTATAGTGGCATCCTGAGGGGAGGAGCTGAAACAGTTTATGTCCAGCTTATGGACCATTAGTAAAGTTAACCTCTCTTACTCAGTGATCAAAAAAGCAATCATTGCACTTTCTGGAAATTACCCAGTGACAAAATATGCCAGGAATATGTAAGAGTTCCTTAATCAAAAACTACATTTGAGGAAGCATCTGTGACACCCATCATTTCCTTTTGGGGGTTTGAGGTTTATCAGTGGAGAATGCTCAAATCTGCTCACTTCTCAATTTTTGAGCATTCCTACTTTGACCTCATATAAAGCCACCAGGTAGATTTCTAAAGGAATTAATGGTAGGCTTTCACCCATATCTCCCCCTTTCCGATTCTTCTAAGGGCAAATGTTGTTTCATAACTCCCCTCAAATGACATCTTACCTACACAAATTACACAATTGAGTTCCATTTGGCACCCGTGCATCAGAGCCAAGTTGCTTATGGAATAAGGTAGGATGGCCATTTGGGGTATCAGGAAGGAAATCTGAGACCTAACTCTCTGGAATCAATCAACTGCCCAAACTGCCAAAATATCTCGCTTTAAAGTTGAGGAGCTAGAATCAAAGATGAGTGACACAGGAATCCCAAGCTGGTGTCAAATGGGTGCAACTTGATTCTGGAACTGGCTTTATGACCACAGAGGTAACTGTCAATGAAGAGTGGACCCAGCACTGTAACCTACCCTGTGGTTGGTGGAAGAAGCCACTGATGTCATAATTGTGTTAGCCAATAATATTTTCCCCCACTTCTAATAGATTGTGTTATTTACCTTAATCTAAGGAAGACAGTGAGATAAGAATTAAGAGAAATATCTTTCAGCTCTCAAATGTAAACTAGCTCCTGGAGAACATTAAACTGACAGCAATGCAATGGGTATATAACTTTGGATCAGCAATGGCCTGCATGATTCCATATCTGATGCCCAAATTATTGAGAAAAGCCTGTGTAACTGACATCCCTGATCCTACTGTGTTGGCTTCGGAGTAAGTCCCAAAGAATTCAGTTGGTCTCACTTTCAGGTAAGCAGGCTTAATCCTAAATATTCTGAATTACCTGGAACTCAGGAAGATTTCCTTCTGATTCAACCATTTGAGTTTCTCTGGTCAAAACAAATATCACGTTTTTTTTTCTTTTTTGGGGTGGCAGGGTGGGGTTAAGTAGGAATATGGGGAGAGCTCAGAAGGTAAATGGATACTTGTTTTGAATGAATCAGAATATCCTTCAGTATGATAAGCAGAGTGAGCGCCTGTTACGCGTCCCAGCTTCTGACAACCTAGCAGTTCGAAAGCACGTAAAAATGCAAGTAGAAAAATAGGGACCACTCCGGTGGGAAGGTAACAGCGTTCTGTGCGCCTTTGGCGTCTAGTCATGCCGGCCACATGACCACGGAGACGTCCTCGGACAAGCGCCGGCTCTTCGGCTTTGAACCGGAGATGAGCACCGCCCCCTAGAGTCGGAAACGACTAGCACGCATGTGAGGGGGGAACCTTTACCTTACCTTTTACCTCAGTATGATAATGGTCAGCAAGTTCAGGCAAGTTCTTCCCCGCCCTTTTTTCTTTTTTGTCTCTCTTTTCTTTTCTCTTTCTACTTTTTTACTTATTGATTAAGAAATATAAAAGCATGAGAGGGCTTATATGGAAAAAATAGAATTAAATCCACCAATGTAAATATAGTTAACTGTTGAAAAAATTGTCACTAGTAAGAATACTTAGAATTTTGGGGGGGGGGAGAAATAAGCTGAAATAAACACGGTAACAGGATTTACGATAAGGCAACTAAAATGACAAATAGGATTATTGAAACTATATACTTCATTGTTGTTAATTAAAATAATGAGAATTGTCTTAATCTAATGTTTTGCAAAGAAAGATACTTTGGGGAAAGGGGAAATCAAATGAAATTAACATATGGAATATAGATCATAGAAATTAATTGTTAAGGATTGTCTTATAAATGTTACCCAGACAACATACTGTTTACAAATTACTGAATGATTTATGTTATGTTAATTTTTTAAAATAAAATATATATACAAAAAAAGAAGTTCAGGCTGAGTTTTAGCAAGTGATGGATTTTACAAGTGGGACTTTGAATCTGCCCTTTCCCCTGGCCCATTCTTATATCCTTTCCAACCCAGAAAGCTTCCTTGGCTAGAAGAATCCAGATGTTGATGCAGTTGCCACCTCAACTCCAGCCTTCCATTCTCTCTGGTTCTAAAGAGAATGGATACATTGATGACTTATTACTTCTTTGACTTTCTGCTGGCTCTTGGTAAGTTATCAAGGACTGATTTAGACACAGGAGATACTTAAGAGTTGTTTGGATTATTTTTGTCTCTTCAAGTGACCTCCCGTTTAGACTACTGCAACGCTCTCTACATGGGGCTGCCCTTGAGGACCACTCGGAGGCTTCAGCTGGTGCAGAATGCAGCCGCGCGGGTTGTGATGGGGGTTTCCCGATACTCCCATGTAACACCTCTACTCCGCGAGCTGCATTGGCTTCCGGTTGCCCTCCGGGTGAGATTCAAGGTGCTGGTGATGACCTATCAAGCCCTGAATGGCTTGGGTCCAGGATATCTGAGGGAACACCTGCTGCCGGCATCAAGTTCCCTTCGTCCAGTGCGCTCCCACAGGGAGGGTCTTCTCAGGGTGCCGCCGGTAAAAGATTGCCGGCGGGTAACACCCAGGGGGGGCCTTCTCTGTGGGTGCGCCTGCCCTCTGGAACCAGCTGCCCGTGGAGCTGAGGACTGCCCCCGACCTCCGTTCATTCCGCCGGGACCTGAAGACCTGGCTCTTTGAGCTCTCTGACCCAGGCTGAGAATTTTAACTTTAATTTTAATTGGTTTTTTTTTTTACTTTTTCAGAGACTGTTGTAATTTTTTAAAAATCGTTTTTAACTTTTGTATTTCTTGTTTTAATTACCCTGTAAACCGCCCTGAGTCCTTCGGGAAAGGGCAGTATACAAATCTAAATAAATAAATAAATAAATAAATAAATAAATAAATAAATAAATAAATAAATAAATAAATAAATAAATAAAGTCCTTAGCTTCTTGAGCTCTTATCTGGAGTTTTCTGCATATCTTGTCTTTTATTTCTTTATTTATTTCTCAGACATCCTAAAGGGAAGATGTTAGGACGTGGACATTCATCTGGGATTTCAGACACCAGTTAGTGATACGATTCCATTGGGATAGGTTTAATATTTTAGTTAGTGTAATTTGAGCGGCTAAGTGACAAGTACTCTGCTGATCATACACGTCATAGTACAGCCCAAATAGCTGAAGCAAATCTTAAGCAGTAAGTCTTTCTCTTAAGCTTTATGTTATGAAGACATACTCTAGGCACCACAAGATGGAAAGAGTGTATGGTAGAGAAGATGGAGGGCATTTTTAAACACTGTTTAGGGACACAATGCACTTATTTTATTATTTATTATTTATTATTAATTTGATTTATATACTGCCCTTCTCCCGAAGGACTCAGGGCGGTGAAGGACTCAGTATATCACAAGGACTCACTATATCACAATTATAGTGTTTTGTCATCTAGTTCATCAGTGTCTAGTTTGATGACCTTGGGTTCTGATAAATGGAAGGATTGAGAACCATATGTATACATATTAGGATCTTCATTGTTGATCCTACAGACTCTGTCCTATAAAAACCTATCACCAGAAGGCACTCAAAGTTATAAAACAGGGTGTCTCTTCTCCTTCTCCCACAAATTTCTGGCTTGTTTTAGGCTGAGGTAGAGTGTTCGCTTTCAAGAATATATATATTTTTTCCAATTCTATAGCACACAAAGAGCAGAGGGATGAGTTTTTCCCTTTGTTTTTTTTGCTGCTGATAAACATGCTTGCTTCACTGCCATTTCATGTGAAGAATGATCTATGATAAAGAAGCAGTTAGGTGACATTTGTGCTCTCAAGCAAGAACAAAGAAGACAGTGGCACATGGCTTTGCTGATCTTCTCTTCCAGGGCTTGGCTTACAGTGTGAACGATGCAGCAGCAAAACCAGTTCCTGCACCGGGGCCCCATATAATTGTCCAAAATCTGAAAAGGCCTGCCTGATCCTTACCGTGGAGAACATTGTTGGTGGGTGTCTTTGCCTTTTGAGGGGTGGAGGGGATTGGATTCTTCCAGCTTAGCACTACGGTTGCCTGGTTATTAAATGGTTATGTTAGAGAAGAGGGATATGTGTACACACACACACACACACACAGGGTAGAAGGCCTTGAAATCATATTGGCTAGAGATTACGGATCCTGTAATCCAGGGGTGTCAAACTCAATTTCATTGAGGGCCGCATCAGCATTGTGGTTGCCCTCAGGGGGCCGGGTGGGCGTGGCCAGGGTGGGCATGGCCAACTGGGTGGGCGTGGCCAGCTCTACATCCTTCGCATCAAGGGTGCCTATGGGGGGCCTGGGCAGGAGTGGGACAGATGTGGGGGTCTCTGGTAGAAGGAGGGTCTCTGGGCCAGGGCCATGGCAGCGGGGGCCGTTCCCTCACTGTTTCCAGGATGGCTTCGCGGGCCGCATGAAACCACTTAGCGGGCCGGATCCGGCCCCCGGGCCTTGTGTTTGACATGTCTGCTGTAATCCAACAGATATATATATATATATATTCCAAACCTCTATCCTGTATCCTCCAAATCTGTTGGATTACAGAATCCTTAATCTCTAGCCAACATGCTCAAACACATCTGGAAACAGTGGCATTCAACTGCACACCTGCAAACCAGTAGTGGTGGGAGTCAGCCAGTTTGCACCACTTCGGCAGAACCGGTAGCTAATTTTTTGTTGCCCAGCACCAGATTGGACTTCCGGAAGCGGCATCCACACAGAGAACCGGTTGTTCACATATTTGAATCCCACCACTGCCGCAAACCAATAACAGCCTGTTTGAGTTCAAGGCCTTCTGCCTTGTATGGTGGAACCACTGCAACCCAAATCTGTAAAATAATATGAGAACCTATGGTTGCTCCCATCGAAGGCTGGAGTTGGTGGACACTTGTGGTTCTTCAATAAATCTTTATCGTTCCTTCCACCATCCTAGATTCTAGGATAGATACAGTAGTCTCCAATCCCTCCAATCTTGTGTAGAGAGTAAGAAAGGTGACTTCAGGAATGGAATTTGCATGTCTCCGTCAAGGTCCTCTTCCTTACTCTCTACTTCTTGATGTTACCAAGACCCATCTCCAATCTTCCCCTTCTGACGTTACTTTCTCCACCTCTGACCCTTGTCTTGTGTTTTTTTCCTCTTGTAACCCCAGAGAACGATCAATGGTTCTCCACCTATAAAGGCTGCGTGCCAACCAAGAACTGTCCATCTCTTTCCACGAGTTTCACGTTTCCTTCGAAGCACGAGCGAAGGACGGCCAAGTGTTGCTACCATGATTTCTGCAACAAGGGAGCTGTGAAACGTAAGTGAGCAACTTCCCCCCCCCAAAAAAACCTTCTTAATTCTTATTGATAGATGTTACTCATTACGAAGGACCCCCAAAATTATGAGTGAGTCCTGCTCGGATGGGACCGAGACATTCTTTAGAACTTCTCTCCACTACTCTTTCTTGTTCTCTCAAAGCAGAACAGGGTTTAAGGGGAAATCTGCGTGTGTCTCCTTTGCATGTGGACAGATAGTCTTTGACTGGGTCCCCGTTCGAAGTTACAACAGCACTGAGAAAAGCGACTTATGACCCTTTCTCGTGACCATTGCAACATCCCATGGTCATGTGATCAAAATTCAGATTTGCAATAGTGGCGATTATCTGCAGCTCGGGTGTAAAAGCTTGTGGGTTGGTTTCCAAATGTTTTGTTACTAGGCTAGATAACATCTTCAGCGGAATTTAGGGGATGTCAGTGTTCTACTGTCTATCAGGGCTTCAGGTGTGGCTGTGTCAAGTGAGAGTCTTGTAATGGGTCTTGTGATGGGTCAGGTAGGAGTTATCAGTGGGAGACTTGTGATGAGTCTTCAGATGGGGAGGTTACATCAGGTCAAGGTCATTGGGAGGTGAACTGCTGGTTGAGGGGGACTCACGTGGGTTGGTTGAAGGTCATTTCTGCCTCTGGTTAGCTGTGTGGTGTGGTGGTTCTGACAGATGAAACTCTTCAAAGAACTTTGAAGCATTGTTTACCTTAAAGAATCTTTATTTGAGTAGCTTAGCATTGGCACTAACATAATCGAAGCCAAAAACTGGGTTCCCATCTCCTGAGCAGAAGAATATCAAAGCACAGTTCCCTCCTCCAATTGACAGTCATAAATCACATTCTCCAATTGGTTTGAAATGCGGGCTCCCCCTCAGCTCTCCAGCCCGCCATTTCTTATCATCTCTTATTTTCAATAACCTTGGTTCTCACGCTAGGTTCAGTATGGTTATGTCTAGCTAAACTCTCATGCACATTCCCCCCCCAGTATCATCTAACTCTAACTCTTAAGAGTAAAACAAAAGAAGAAAGTGCTTGCATCTCCATCTGTTGTCAAAGCAAAAACATGTGATGTTAGGTCCGTTTGATTTGGATTCTGAAGGGGGCGTTGGCTGGTTGTAGGTCACTGTGTCTGTTGATGGAATTCCTTGTGGAGTGCCAGGCTTCGATGAACTCACAAGCATGGCAGGTGGTGGTGTGGCTGGTGATTTTTGTGTGGCTCCAATCAAACTGGTGCTGTGTACATGAAAGGTCCATTCCTTAACAAGCTGCCGTTTTTCAGGCTCCCCACTCTTCAGATGACTTGCAAAGGGAAGCACAAAGGAAGACTTCCCATTGAATTCTTTCCAACTGGGAAGGTGAACAGACATGGAGGTTTTGAGTGGTGGAAAGATGTCGAAGTATCTAGTGAGGAGTCCTTGGTACTCTCTGAATTTGGTTCTTTTCCTGCAGATGTTTCATTACCCCAACTAGGTAAAAGCATCAGAGGAAACTGGGGTATGTAGAATTGTGCAATGGTAGCTGAAAACAATTTTGATTCTGGGCATTAAGTTGATTCATTTCTTGCTTAGAGTAGTGTTTTTCCACCTTGGCAACTCTGAGACATAGGGACACGGTGGCTCAGTGGGTTAGGATGCTGAGCTTGTCGATCAGATGGTCGGCAGTTTGGTGGGTCGAATCCCGAGTGCCGCATAACAGAGTGAGCACCTGTTACTTGTCCCAGCTTCTGCCAACCTAGCAGTTCAAAAGCACGTAAAAATGCAAGTAGAAAAATAGGGACCACTATGGTGGGAAGGTAACAGCGTTCCATGCACCTTTGGCGTCTAGTCATGCCGGCCACATGACCATGGAGACATCCTCGGACAAGCGCTGGCTCTTCGGCTTTGAACCGGAGATGAGCACCAGCCCCTAGAGTTGGAAACGACTAGCACACATGTGCAGGGGAACCTTAACTTTGAGACGTATGGACGTCATTGTGCTGGTTGAGGAATTCTGGGAGCTGAAGTCCAGACATCTTAAAGTTACTAAGGTCAAGAAATGCTGGTTTAGAAGGAGGAGGAATATCCAAGAGGCAGTGGAATTTTTAGTTGCACAAGGCTATTATACAGTTGCATATATCTGACTTAAATAGAATGAGATCTGGGAGGCGCAGATTAATGGGGGGGGTCTGATTTAATTCAGGGCTGCATGGTACAGCCCATTCAGATCAAATAACGAATCTCCTTGAAGTTGCTGACATGACCCTCCAACCGTTAAGTTACTCTTACCTACCTATGTGATGGCTTCTCCCAGTGGAAGACGCAAAGAAAACACAGAATGGACTGAAATGCCCAGGATGCTTTTCAATGAATCTGGAATGCCAAGCCACAGAGATGTTGAACTGCCATGACCAGGAGCAGAAATGTGTTTACATGAGTGTCACTATGCAACACGGTAAGTGCTTCCGATGTGAAGAACTAGAAAGAGGAGCCATTTTGGGTCATATCTTCCATGAAGCCGAATATTTTGGGAACGGGTCAAGAGATCTTTGTAATATTTTTGTACCTTGAAAGGGAAGATATCCATTCATTTTCACTACAGATAACCCTCGACTTACAACAATTCACTTAGTGTCCTTTTGAAGTTATGATGTCACTGGAAACAATTACTTATGACCGTTTTTCACACTTACGACTGTTGCGACATCCCCAGGGCCACACGATCAAAATTCAGACACTTGGCAACTAATTCATATTTAGGATGGTTGCAGCGTCCCGGGGAGGGAGGGCAATGTGATCCCCTTTTGCGCCCTTCTGACAAGCAAAGTCAACGGGGAAGCCAGATTCACTTAACAACGATGTTGCTAACTTAACAACCGCAGTGATTCACTTAAGAACCGTGGTGTGAAAGGTCATAAAATGGGACAAAACTCACTTAACAGACATCTCACTTTGCAACATAAATTTTGAGCTCAGCTGTGACCGTAAGTCGGGGGGACTGCTTGTACCCTCTTTAGACACTTGATTTGGAAGCATATGCAAGAGACTTAAGGACACTTTGTTGTTTTCTGATTCTGAAGTTAAGAAGAGACTTTTACTTCTGCTTCTACTGGCTTTTCTAGCCGGAATGATATATCCCTAAACTGTATGCCTCTTATTCCACTGATCAAGGAATCTGAGGTCCTGAAATGTGAGAAAGCAATGGCCCACATGATTGGGACAAATTGCCAAGGCAGGCTGCTAAAAATCATTCTCACCCAACTTGGAAGCTAGATACAATAACTATAAGGTGTAGAAAGGAATAATGTAGAAAAAAAACCTGTAGTGAGTCTATCACAGGGGTCCCCAAAACCCGGTCTGTGGACCAGCACCGGGCCGTGGCATGCCAGCAACCGGTCCGTACAAACAAGAAAAGCCCCATCCGTGGGATGCAGGCAGCACACAAAACCACACAAACTCTGGTCCATGGAAAAACCTCTCTCCACGGAACCGGTCCCTGGTGCCCAAAAGGTTGGGGACCTCTGTGCTAAATCACAAAAGCATGTCTTTGGGACTCTGCTAAGGCATGGGATTACAGAAGAGAGTAACAAGAGTTGGAAGGTGCCTTAGAGGTCTTTTAGTCCAATCCCTTGCTCAAGCAGGAGATCCTAGATCAGTGGTCCCCAACCCTGGATCTGTGGACCAGTACAGGGCCGTGGCATGCCAGCGACCGGTCTGCACAAACAAGCAAAGCTCCATCCGCAAGATGCAGGCAGCACACAAAAGAACTTTTTCGAAGCAGTCCCCGCCTGCCTTAAATTATGCGTCTCAGGCGATTAAGGCTAGTCAAAGTTGGCTGTGTTGTGAGAAGAGCCCCTTGTCGAAACACACTAGCTTTAGTAACAGCCCCTTTCTATTTTGATAGATTTGCTTCCCTTGAAGGAAGTTGCAGGGCATTACTATGATAGACACGACAGGAGGCCACGTGGGCCAAAGGGCTTCTAGAACAGTCCAGCTTTTAGGCTTCTACACATCACACAGAACTTCCTGCATTACAAAGGACACAGAACAATACCTGGGGGACAGCACTGCTGCCAAAAATACCCTTGAGGATAGCAAGGCAGCGTCCAAGTATGACATCATCGCTAATGTTCACCAGGGTTCCTGTTGCTTTACCTGCCACCAAGGCCAGAAGGATCGGGGCTGTTTAGGGAAACGAGAGAATATGGGGCATTAACAGAGAGTAAGCCCAAGAGATGTTAACACCATCCACCTCGTGAACATCTGCAAATAGCCTAGAACACGGGTCCCCAATCCCTGGTCCGTGGCATTCCAGAAACTGGACCGTGCAAACAAGCGAAGGCCCATCCGTGGGATGCAGGCAGCACACAAAACCACGCCCTCTCCGGTCCATGGAAAAACCTCTCTCCACGGAACCGGTCCTTGGTGCCCAAAAGGTTAGGGACCTCTAGTTTACAGCAGAGGTCCCCAACCCCTGGTCCGTGGACTGGCACCAGGCCACGGCGTGCCAGCAACCAGTCTGTGCAAACAAGTGAAGCCCCATCCGCGGGATGCAGGCAGCACAGAAAACCACGCCCCTTCCGGTTCACGGAAAAACTTCTCTCCACGGAACCGGTCCCTGGTGCCCAAAAGGTTGGGGACTTCTGGTCTACCAGGTATCAGTGCAGATGTTCATGGTCCAGGCCGCTCTCCTTGACTGTAACAGAGTCCAGATCTCCCAGAAGTGACATTTCCCCTTAATTCCTGCAGATAATGAGATTTACGTGTTTGCCAAACGTGGCTGTGGAACCAAGCAAGCTTGCAGGAATAAAGAGCGCACCTTTGGCATCCCTGGGTTGTATGCAGAAATTTGGAAGAATGTTACCTGTTCTCATGCTGCCAAGTGATTGATTTCATGAGCAGGGGGCTAGTCCCTCAGATCCTCAGAAGCCGGGCAAGTAGAGCTTAATTGGACCGAGTTCTAATTACCTCGAACAATGAGCTCATTTCTTTTTTTATGGCTGAATAAAATCTCGTTGTGCTTCTTTACAACAATGCTGCTGAATTATTGAATGCTTCCTTCGGGGCGTGTTTGTGTGTGTGTGTGTGTGTGTTTCATATGCTGCCTTTTGGAACTAATGTCTAGTGACTTTTTGCAAATTGGAAATGTGCAATACTTTTAGGGTGAAGTGCTGTACACTCCTGCGGGGCTAATGACATTCTTTCCTGTTCTCCAAAGTTCAGACTTGCTTATCTAAAATTTAATTCCTTGCCTTTCCAATGATAATCTAACACACGCAATGCAGAAGGGGAAAAAATGAGATGGGGCAAATAATTACACTGAGATGAGTCAATTAGATACACTTACAAGCAGTACGTAATGCATTGTCTTCATATTTGGGGAAGTGATGTTAGTTGATGGTTGCTCTTGTTTCTCCTCCCACAGCAATAGCAACAGCACTTAGACTCATATATATCGTTTCACAGGGCTTTGCAGCCCTCTGTTAAGCGGTTTACAGAGTCAGCCTATGGCCCCCAACAATCTGGGTCCTCATTTGATTGACCTCAGAAGAATGGAAGGCTGAGTCAACCTTGAGCCAGTCAGGATCGAACTGATGGCAGTCGGCAGAGTTAGCCTGCAATACTGCATTCTAGCCACTGTGCCGCCACAGCTCCTATCAGGGAGCTGTGGGGAAGGGAGAAGACCTCTGCCCAGACCACGAGTGAGGAAAGCCTTGTTGAAATACTTGGTATTTTTCCTCTGCCCGTTGATCTGAAAAGCTGCAGTCTTAACTCTCTGCATGTCGTTCTGGTCCCTGAGCTCAAAACAAGAGTTTCAGTCCATGACGGATGCTTTCTGCGACTTGGGAGACCAGGAACTGTGCTGGCCTCCCATCCTCATTGTCTTCTTGTCCCTCCTACTCTCTCCTGCCAAGAAGCTATAAGTTCTCATCAGCTATCAAAGCCTACTGTAGTCACCTTTCATCCAGGAACCAGCTCAGCTCTGAGCTTCTCACATGATCTTCTGTGTTCAAGGACCATGCCGGTGTCCTCAATCATCTTCTACTTCTTCTCCATCCTGATCTCTGCAGGTAAGCCCTTTGGGTTTTAATTAAAAACGCCACCAGATCAGAACCCAAGTTCTCAAACCAGAGCATTGAATACCGAGGAGTTATCTGACGCAGCTTGTAGCTCTTGTACTGATTTTTGCATCCAGGTTGTCAAGCGCTCTCTCTGCTAGGGGTTTATTTTCACTTTTTAATGCAGTGCAGGGTTTGTGCAGTTCTGAAAGAGCGGAATGCGAATAAAGCGATGGGCTCATTGAAATGGGATGCTTAACTCTGCCATTTCCCTGGAGTTTGGATCATGATCATTGGCTTCCCTACCAGCAGAGTTGTTTTTTTACTGCTGGGTCTTCTCCCACTGCCCATAAAAATATGGGCTGCCATCTTGACTTTTTTTGAGCGTAGCCTGGGATTGTTCCTGACTCCAATGGTGGATTCAACTCTTAATATTTACCTGTGGGTTTATCCCTTTCAGGGCTTTGTTTGAAGTGTGAACACTGCAGCAGCAACAGCGGTTTCTGTACTGGCACGCCGCACATTTGCCGCCCGTTCGAAAACACCTGCCTGATTCTGACCACGGAGACAAGAATTGGTGAATGACCCTTCTGGCTGAATCCTGAGCTGACCAGTTATCCACTCAGGACGGGAAGCTTAGAGGGAGGGTTCAGTTACATGAGCGGGGCTGGTAGTTGAACAGCGTTTGTTTTGTTACCCCCTGAAATAAGTTGAGAAAAGTGGCAGGAATTGAGCTGAATTTAATTGAATTGAAAATAGATGTTTTCTGCAGTGCTTTTTTTGTAAAAGAAAAAGGTGCCGGAAGTCACACATGTCATACAACCCGCCTTGCCTACCCTACAAGGTTCCATCCCAAAAAGGTGCCGGAACTCCGTTCTGAGCGTTCTATGAGAAAAAAAGCCCTGGTTTTCTGGCATAATTTGGGTACAGGTATGTCCTTGCCTACAGATGCACTCGAATATTGAATATTGCGAGGAGCCGTCATCTGGCATAGGAACAATGAACTCATTTATCCTGGGATGAAGCAAATTTGAGGAAGTAGATTAGAGTCAAGGGCCAGTTAGGAAGGCAGACAGGGCTCTGCTTACGAACAAGCGATGTTCTAAAAGGCTCTTTGTAAGTCCATTTCGTCTGCAAGTCCCATCAAGTGTACCTATGTGATGTGCTACAAACTAATCTTCCTCCAGCCTCCAGGATATTCTTGGCTGGAGTTGCAAGCAGGGTTTGTTCATATCGGCACAAGTTTGCAACTCAAATGTTCATGAATGGAGTAATGTCTGCAACCACCGTTTGGATCCCAGTGGTGCATTTGGAAGTTTGAGAATATATTCTGGGTTTGTGTGTGTGTGTGTGTGTGTGTGTGTGTGTGTGTGTTGACCCCTGGAGACTGTCTGGACAAATTTTTGCAGTATTCTTGGCAAGTTTTTTTTTGTTTTGGAAGTGGCTTGTCATTGCCTTCTTCTTGGGGCTGAGAGAAAGTGTCCAGCCCAAGATCACCCAGCTGGTTTTGTACCTTTGGTGAAACTAGAACTCACTGTCTCCCAGTTTCTAGCCCACTACACTCAAACTGATTCGGTATTATGGGCACATACATCACAAATGGCTGCTATGGCCTATTATGAAACACTGATTTAGCAGTGGCAAAACTCTGACGAGGTTGCTCCTCGCCGCTCCACTCAGTTAACCCTCTTCATGACGTTGAAGTTAACTGGAGCTAATTCTGGCTCTTTCTTTTCCCCTTTCAAATGAAGCCCCTTTCAATCCTTGATTGGCTTTTCCTTTTGCAAGAATTTGACTTTGTTAGCCCCTATCTTGATTCCAACTCTTTTCCCTCCACAGGCAATGACGTGTGGCTCGCCACTTACAAAGGCTGCAGCAAAATCAAGCATTGTGTCCCGTCACCTATGAGCTTTACCCTCCCTTCCAGACGCAAGCGGAGTGCCGCAAAGTGTTGTCGCAAGGATCTTTGCAACAGTGGAACCGTGACATGTAAGCACTCATTCCCCCTTAGAGTAGCAGACTCTTCCAAGTCTGACGATGCTTCCCCATTTCCCTGCTTCTCCATTCCAGAGAACTGGGAAGGGTCAATTCTGTGACACTTTCTCTACTTCCACTCCTGGTTTAGATTCATATGTCTCTTGTCAGAGTGTTGTTTTAGCTGTGGTTCTTTCTTCTATCTTTCAAGGTTATTCTCACAGCCCATTATAGGTAGTGCTCACTTAATATCTGCCCGGTTTAGCGACTGCTTCAAATTACGTCTGCACTGAAAAAGTAACTTTACGGCTTATGCCCATCACAGCATCCCTACGGTCATGTGATCAAGCTTCAGTGCTTCACAACTGGTGGGCATTTAGGATAAGCAGACTCCATGGAGAAGCTGGCCGTGAAACCATATGTTGTGGGTCACCTGATGTCTCGTTTCATGATCACTTAAGCACCGTGGAGGAAGGGAGGCCGTATGTCCATCGTGGTCACATGATGTCTTGCTTAAGAACCATGTTTACTTAATGACAGAGTTGCCAATCCCAATTGTGGTCCTTAAGTGAGGATTAACTGTATAAAATGTGCCTTCTGAAAGCTCTGAGACAAACTCTAATAAATCTTCTTGAGATCTAATCGGAGAGTGGATCCTTGCTTTTCCCTTGGAATTCCGAGAAGTCATAGCAAAGGTCTAAGATGGGGATGTTCCGAGGGACTCAGAAGATGGGATGGCAATGTGATAACTTCTGCTTTGTTTTCCCAATTCCCCAAGTGCCCAAACTCGGGATCCGCCCAAATGGAATGAAATGTCCTGGATGCATCTCACAGGATCCCACTTGCAAACCCACTGAGCTGATCCATTGCAATGGCTGGGAAGAGTACTGTGTCCATTATGATGTGACGGTAGAACAAGGTAAGATCCGAGGAAGAGTATTGCCACCTGGGGTGGTGATAGGATAAGGAGAAAGTGTGTGGACCAGGATGAGCCTTGATGATGCAGGTATTTCCAGTACATGAGCCTTGGTGGAGCAGTGGGCTAATGCCTCCTTAAGTAACACCAGCTGCCTGCAATTAGTGCAGGTTCGCATCCCACCAGGCTCAAGGTTGACTCAGCCTTCCATCCTTCCGAGGTAGGTAAAATGAGGAGCCAGATTGTTGGGGGCAATTAAGCTGACTTTGTAATAATGCCACTTGGGGGGCGCGAAAGCCCTAATAAGCAGGTATATACATAGAATGAAGGCTATTGCTAAGCACATTGGTTTGTGCTTAAATTGTAAGCCGCCCTGAGTCTTCGGAGAAGGGCGGGATATAAATGGGATTAAAATAAAAATAAAATTTAATGACAAAATTGAGGGAGAAGGTTGATGTGCAAGGCTTCCCTTTGTGACCTCTGAGCTGCCTTTTGACCACAAGATAAATTTTTAGATAAATACACAGAGATTGTAACATACTCAAGCATATGAAAAGTTGTAAATATGTAAATTTCTTCCTTGCATCCTGACAGAGGGTAAAGTACAGAGAAACATGTTGTTCCAGTTGCCATAGCACATTTGTTTTAAGAGTATGAAACACCTCACTGCAAATCCTCCTGGATGCCAGGAAATAACAATAAATCTGCTTCAAAGCCCTGCCCCTAACGCTGATTCCACAATGTCCCTTGCTTTATGTACAATGGACTTTGTTTTCATCTTTCTTACTTCCTTCAGAGGGAAGATTCTACAGTCACGCAGAACGGGGCTGTGGGACCAAGAACGCTTGTCTGAACGAGGCACGTGTTTATGGGGTGCCCGGGCTATACAAGGAGATTATAAAGAAGTCCGAATGCACGCCTGCTCCCAAAATTATCGGCAAATATGCCTGACTTCAGGAAAACACCGAGCAAGGTGGAAGCTATGATAAAACACCTTTGTTCTGAGTTGTCAGGTTTTCTATCAAAGGGGATAAAATCTTTTTATTGAGTGAAGAAAAATCACATTTAATAAAACAAGTTTTAAAAATGTAAAAGTCTTGCTCGTTGCATACTCAGTCTTGACATGTCCCCATTTCTCTGCTAATAATCGATCTACATTCATCAGGATTCACTATGAAATATATTTTCCGACAAGGAGAATTTCTTATTTTTATGTTGCAGTAATGTCTTCAAATGCGCATGTCTTCATTTTCTTGATGAAGAAAGAAAATAAATTTGCTCGGTATTTGAAACTGAATACATATTTAGACATTACTTTCACATAATACCTGGAACCCAGTTTCTGAACAGGGGCTGGGGCTGCCCAAATCAAACTGAATATCTATACACCTTAAATTACTAATAAAAAAAGAAAGAATGAAAAATCTGAGTGGAAAACTGCTTGTGCAAATGCAGCCATCTGGTTTTATAATCCATCACCTCAACATCTTTAGTTGAAAGCTGAGGTTCTCATACAAGAAGCAAACATCTGCTAGATAGATTCCAATATTGGCATACAGTAATGAAAGATAAACATGAAATATTGTTTACAAAGTACAATTAGAAAATTTTATGATATTTATTAATATGTACAGACAAAGGGGATTTATGTAAGCATAATGAAAGTCAATGCAAGTAAAAATAAAATAAAATTATTTAACGGAATGCCACAGTTGGAAGGGACCTCGGAGGTCATCTAATCCAACCCCCTGCTCTGGCAGGAAACCCTACACCATTTCAGACAAATGGTTGTCCAGTCTCTTCTTAAAAAACCCATCAGTGTTAGAACACTCACAACTTCTGAAGGCAAGTCTTTCCACTGATTAATTGTTCTTTCAGGAATTTTTCCCCTTAGTTCTGCTGACATCTTTTTTTTGCTGATGCCCATGACCGCCCTGAGTCCTTCGGGAGAAGGGCGGTATATAAATTTAAGCAAATAATAAAAATAATAAAATAATAATGATGTAGCGGGGTGGGGTAATTTTACTAACAAAATTTAAATTGCTCTAACAACAGAATGTTTCAACTATTCCATCTGTTGAGCTCCTGTTTATGATTCCAGATTCTATTTGCCAGTTTGATGTATCTTTTTCCTCCATCAATTTCTTTCCCTTAAAAAGGTAAAGTTTCCCCCGCACATGTGTGCTAGTCGTTTCAAACTCTAGGGGCTGGTGCTCATCTCCGTTTCAAAGCCGAAGTCCAAAAGCTTACATTTCCAGCTAAGGCTGTCTTGTATTCTGACTTTAACCAATATGGCCATCTGAGTCTGCCCAAACACGCTTGTAAGAGGCTCTTTCCCCATGGATGCTTCCTTTGTCACTAAATGAGGACCTACCAATGTTCCTCTGTTCTTAGTATCTACCAAGCCTCTCACGGTCACTCCATTAACTTTTGCTAGGATCGTAATTTTCCTTCCCAGCATCTTTTCTGCTACTGCAGCCATTCCCTTTGCATACACAAACATCTCCTTCCCTCCGTCTCTCCCAGCACCACCAGTCTATGGTGCCTCTTTGCTTAGCTCTTGTAACCATCTGTTCCTCAGCTGGCTAGGAAGAGGCCTCAAAGAGACAGGACAACAGCATCAGAAATCAAATTTCTGAGTGACATACAAATAAATAAAAGTAAATATAAATCAATATATCAAATCAAATCAGGAGGAAGGGAATGCCAAAATATATCTAAAGGGAAAGGTAAAGGTTCCCCCGCACGTGCGTGCTAGTCGTTTCCGACTCTAGGGGCCGGTGCTCATCTCTGTTTCAAAGCTGAAGAGCCAGCGCTTGTCCGAGGACATCTCCGTGGTCATGTGGCCGGCATGACTAGATGCCAAAGGCACACGGAACACTGTTACCTTCCCACCGTGGTGGTCCCTATTTTTCTACTTGCATTTTTACGTGCTTTCGAACTGCTAGGTTGGCAGAAGTTGACTCAAGGTTGACTCAGCCTTCCATCCTTCCATCCTTCCGAGGTAGGTAAAATGAGGACCCAGATTGTTGGGGGCAATTAAGCTGACTTTGTAATAATGCCGCTTGGGGTGTGTGTGTGAAAGCCCTAATAAGCAGGCATATACATAGAATGAAGGCTACTGCTAAGCTTGTAAGCCGCCCTGAGTCTTCGGAGAAGGGCGGGATATAAATGGAATTAAAATAAAAAAATAAATAAAGAAGTTCTTTCCCTTACATTTAGGTGTATTTGAAGCCAGTTAAGGGATAACAAACAGCTTGCTAAGAATATTTAGCTGATTAAAACCAACAGTTTCATCCGGTCCTTTTCTCCCTACATGCAGATGGCCCAACTTTGATATAACCAGCCTGATATTGCCAATTTTATTGGCAAACCTCTTGGTACAACATTTCTTAGCAAATGATTCGAGGAAGAATTAAGAAGGAAAACTAAAGAAAACCTCAATGCTCGAGGTTTATTAATCCCCTGAACAGCTAACACTCTTCTGAAAGAAGCAGTTTTTTATTCTCCCTTATTCCAAAGTGTAAATTCTTAATGGCAATTTAATATCCTAGATCAGGGGTGTCAAACTGCCAGCCCCCGGGCCGGATGCGTCACGCCGAAACCGCATCCACCCCATTGGCGGCAATGGAAAAAAAGTTGTGATACATTGCGACACGTCGTGTGACCTTGCGAGTTTGATACCCTTGTCCTAGATCATCCTGAAGTCTACTTTCCCCACACCCAGAAGAATGTCAATAAAGGTTATCTAGGGGTGAAAGTCTGCTGAAATAAAAGTGCCTTCTAACAACTCAGGGGAAAGGAACGTTTTTTCCTAAGCTATACTTTGTTCTCTAAAGTGCTCCGTCTTCTTCTTCTTCTTCTTCTTCTTCTTCTTCTTCTTCTTCTTCTTCTTCTTCTTCTTCTTCTTCTTCTTCTTCTTCTTCTTCTTCTTCTTCTTCTTCTTCTTCTTCTTCTTCTTCTACTACTTCTTCTTCTTCTTCTTCTTCTTCTTCTTCTTCTTCTTCTTCTTCTTCTTCTTCTTCTTCTTCTTCTTCTTCTTCTTCTTCTCCACCACCACCTCCTCCTCCTCCCTCTCCTCCTCCCTCTCCTCCTCCTCCTCCTCTTCCTCCTCCTCCTCCTCCCTCTCCCTCTCCTCCTCCTCCCTCTCCTCTTCCTCCTCCTCCTCCCTCTCCTCTTCCTCCTCCTCCCTCTCCTCTTCCTCCTCCTCCTCTCCTTCTCCTCCTCCTCCTCCCTCTCCTTCTCCTCCTCCTCCTTCTTCTTCTCCTCCTCCTCCTCCCTCTCCTCCTCCTCCTCCTCCTCCCCCCTCTCCTTCTCCTCCTCCTCCCTCTCCTCTTCCTCCTCCTCCTCTCCTTCTCCTCCTCCTCCTCCCTCTCCTTCTCCTCCTCCTCCTTCTTCTTCTCCTCCTCCTCCCTCTCCTCCTCCTCCTCCTCCTCCTCCCTCTCCTTCTCCTCCTCCTCCCTCTCCTCCTCTTCCTCCTTCCTCCTCTTCAAACAGCACACACATTTTTTTATCCCCAATTATTTGTCTAAGAATCCTGAATGCGACACTTAATTAAACAAATAATTCAAATACCTCAATTCCTGGAATAAGAAGTCAATGATGTTCAACAAATAAATAATAACAGGTAAAACACTATAAAACAGCAAAAAGAGCGCAGCAATTAAAAGCAGTACATATAAACCATATAAAAAGCATATAAAGACGATTAAAAAAAATCATCAAGCTCATAGGCAAGGTAGGCACATCCACCAATAACCGTCAGTGCAGCTGCTTTGCCAACTATGACAGCCTTTCGATTCTCCATGCCCAGGGCCTTGGAATCAATGATAATGATAATGATACTAACAATAACAACAACAACAACAACAACAACAACAACAACAACAACAATAATAATAATAATAATAATAATAATAATAATAATAATCCACTAGACTAGAGAAAAGAAGAGGAATCTCCACGGATTTCAGCTCCCTGTAACCCAGACCAGGAAAGCAACTACATAGTTAGTACTCGACTTACAAGCACTTGGTTAGCAATCATTCAAAGTTACAGTGGCATTGAAAAAAAAAGGTGACTTAGGATCAGTCCTCCCATTTATAACCGTTGCAGCATCCTGACAGCCCACATGATCAGAATTTGGACCCTTGGCCACCGGCATGCATTGATGACAGTCACAGTGATCCCCATTTGTGACCTTCCCGGCCTCGACTTACAACATTTCATTTAGTGGCTGTTCGAAGTTACAACAGTACTGAGAAGAAGTGACTGTTTTTCACGCTTACGGCCATTACAGCATCCCCCGTGGTCACGTGATCGAGATTCAGGGGCTTGGCAACTGGTTCATATTGATGACGGTCGCAGTGTCCCGGGGATCACTTGATCCCCTTTCGTGATCCCCTTCTGACAAGCAAAGTCGATGGGGAAGCCGGATACACTCCACAACCCTGTTACTACCTTAGCAACTGCAGTGATTCACTGAACAACTGTGGCAAGAAGCGTCGTGAAATGGGGCAAATTTCACTCAGCAACTTTCTCGCTTAGCAACAGAAACTTTGGGCTCAATTGCGTTCGTAAGTCGAGAACCGCCTGTATTAGACTGTTTTCCCTTCTTAGCTTGTATTTTTTTATTATTTTTTTTCCAGTTTAGTTTTTTTCGTTTGTTTGGTTACAGGAAATGAAAGTAATGAATAAAATAAAATTTTAAAAAGAGGGAAAAGAAAGGGCTTTGTTCTCCACGGGCTTGGCAGTGCAAAGGGCAGAGAAACCCTGAAAGTCATTTACAGAATCCAACGGTCATTTGAATCTCCTTGGTAAATGATTGCTCCTGCCAGTCATGATAACTTGCATCCCGTTCCTGGAAGCCCATCCCTCTAGAAGTCATCCCTGCTTTAAAAGGCAAAAATGATATTTGTATCTTGCAGTGACAGCTGGTAATGCGTTCTTTGGACTTTGGTTTGCAATTGCTTCCTCATTCTGTTCCCCACCCTTAATAGCAACAATACTCATCTGTATTTATGATTGGGCTAAGTGCCCCATGCTTGCTTTTCTTTCTTTCTTTCTTTCTTTCTTTCTTTCTTTCTTTCTTTCTTTCTTTCTTTCTTTCTTTCTTTCTTTCTTTCTTTCTTTCTTTCTTTCTCTTCTTTCTTTCTTTCTTTCTTTCTTTCTTTCTTTTTCTTCCTTCCTTCCTTCCTTCCCTCCCTCTCTCCCTCTCTCCCTCCCTCCTATCCTTCCTTCCTTCCTTCCTTCCTTCCTTCCTTCCTTCCTTCCTTCCTTCCTTCCTTCCTTCCTTCCTTATGTTATGAACACATCCCCAAGGTGTTTTCACAAGAATTTTATGTGTGATGTTTGTTTTTTTAAAAATTGTTTTATTAATGAAACCTGCCTTGAAATGGCATCAGTTATGGTCAATGTGTTCATCTACTTAGAGGGCTTCAAAGTCTGCTCAGGGGATTTTCTAGGATGCCAGTACTCAGAAGATTTACCCATGTGGAGCAGCAGGTTTTAGGATAGTTAGATTACTCAAATGCACAAATTGAAAATTAGATGGTGACATGAATTGTCCTGTTTTTTTGTGATCATAAAAAAAGCCAATAAGGAAACACAGAGTGGCACAAAAGAACATTAAAGAAGTACAGCTGAATTATTGTGGGCACACCCTCCTTTGAAGTATGCCAACGTCTAAACTATTGCCCGACAAAATCCACTGAATAAAATCCCTTGAGATGACACCTGTGAAAATTAAATATTTCTCTGGAGATTTGTTGCTTTGAATAGCTGGACTGAAAGTCTGCACTCAGGCATATTGTTGTTGTTAGCTGCAAAGTCGTGTCCGACCCATCGCGACCCTATGGACAACGTTCCTCCAGGCCTTCCTGTCCTCTGCCATCTTCTGGAGTACCTTTAAGCTCACGCCTCCTGCTTCAGTGACTCCATCCAGCCACCTCATTCTCTGTCGTCCCCTTCTTCTCTTGCCCTCCACCTTTCCCAGCATGAGGCTCTTCTCCAGTGAGTCCTTCCTTCTCATTAGGTGGCCAAAGTATTTGAGTTTTAGCTTCAGGATCTGGCCTTCTACAGAGCAGTCAGGGTTGATCTCCTCTAGGACTGACCGGTTTGATCGCCTTGCAGTCCAAGGGACTCGCAGGAGTCTTCTCCAGCACCATAGTTCAAAGGCCTCAATTCTTTGGTGCTCAGCCTTTTTTATGGTCCAGCTTTAACTGCCATACATTGCAACTGGGAAGACCATAGCCTTGACTATACGCACTTTTGTTGACAGGGTGATGTTTCTGCTTTTTAGTGTGCTGTCTAGATTTGCCGTGGCTTTCCTCCTGAGGAGCAAGCATTTTTTTAATTTCTTGACTACAGTCCCCATCTGCAGTGATCTTGGAGCCCAGGAAAATAAAATCTGTCACTACCTCCATTTCTTCCCCATTTGCCAGGAATTGAGAGGGCCGGATGCCATGATCTTGGTTTTTGGGTTTTTTAATGTTAAGTCAGGCATATTATCCAGAGGTTAATTCCTCCGGTGTGGTGTTTGACTGTGCCATCTATACCTTCTGTCCTTCTTATGATGGTATCAGACTACTGACTATTGGATGACTAGAAGATATTGGCAGAAGCTTCTCCACTTGCAAGGACAAACAGATCCTCAAGGTTTTCTCTCTCTCTCTTTTTTTCCCCTCTCTCTTATGACCTGCTCATCTTCTGGCCATGAGTAGGAAGCCTCCTTAGAAATTCCAGAGTTCAAAATAATCTTTTACTCTTTATTCCAATACCATCCAAGATCAGCTTCAAAGTGGGCAGAACCTGGCATGGTTTGCCTTGCAGGGAAGTCAAAGGACTGATACCAGGTGGGGACTGTTGATTGGAATTGAGAGCAGCAGATGTTAGATTCATGTTAGCAGTGCTTTTTTTTGTAAAAGAAAAAGGTGCCGGAACTCACACATGTCATACAACCCACCTTGCCTACTCCAGAAGGTTCTATCCACAAAAGGTGCCGGAACTCCTTTCTGAGCGTTCTATGAGAAAAAAAGCCCTGCATGTTAGAAATAATATCAAAATTCACGACTGTGAGCCAGCCTTAATCTAGGACAGGGGTAGGCAACCTTGGCTCTTTTATGACTCGTGGACTTCAACTCCCAGAATTCCTGAGCCAGCATGGCTGGTTCAGGAATTCTGGGAGTTGAAGTCCACGAGTCATAAAAGAGCCAAGGTTGCCTACCCCTGATCTAGGACAAGGGTCTCCAACCTTGGCAACTTTAACATGTGGACTTCAACTCTCAGCGGTCTGTCTGGGGGATTCTGGGAGCTGAAGTCCACAAGCCTTAAAGTTGCTGAGGGTGGACACCCCTAGTCTAGGGCAATACTGGCAATTTTAAGATGGGTAGACATCAATACCCAGAATTCCCCAGCCAGCAGGGGAGATGAACTGTTAAAGTTGCTGAGATTGAGAAACACTGGTCTAGAGAAACAGGGTTTCCAAATGACGATGACAACCATCACCACCATATCTTTTTCTCCCTTCCTAGATAGAGAAGAGGATCTTTTTAGTAAAGTGTTTCGGTCAAATTCCCAGAGAATGCAATGGATATTCTCACAAAATGGCTGCCATGTGGGAGTTCACTTATTATTAAGATGGGACAAATTTAATCTGTTTTGGATGCTACTAGCAGCCATAATAGGCTGCTTTACACAATATAATCATCTACAGAAGAAGAAATCCAGAAATAGATGTAAAAAATATTGGATGAAATTAGAAAGAAAGAAACTGAATTGCAAAGGACAGCAATGGAATCTAAAATTTTACACCAAATGCTGTATCAACAGTCCATGTTAAGAGTTCAAGAAAGAGAAACTAAAGTGAATTATGTGAATCAAAAAAAGCATTTTGAATTTGCCAGTAAACCAGGGAGATGGCTGACATGCAAACTCAGAAAGGAAAATGAAAAGAAAGTGATAGAGAAAAAACATGAAGGCATCATGGTAATAACAGTCGATGATCTCATTAAAAAAATCTTTTAAAAACTTTTGTTCCAACTTTTACAAGAAGCAGGAACTTGACATACAAAAAAAATAATAGACGATTATCTGCAAAGACAACATTTACCTAAACTTTCACACGTTCAAGAGGCAACTGATGAACGATCGACCTTTGAAATATCAGAAGCTATTAAAAAATGACAGCAGATAAAACCCTGGATCAGTGGTGGGATTCAAATACGTGAACAACCGGTTCTCTGTGCGGATGCCACTTCCAGAACTCCGTTCTGGGCCTGGGCAACAAAAAAATTAGCTACCGGTTCTGCCAAACTGGTGCAAACTGGCTGAATCCCACCACTGACCTGGGTGCAGCTGGTCTCACAAATCAATATTATGAATATTTTGAAGACCCAGTAAAACAGGGGTGTCAAACTCAATTTCATTGAGGGCCGCATCAGCATTGCGGTTGCCCTCAGGGGGCCAGGTGGGCGTGGCCTGCTGGGTGGGCGTGGCTAGAGTGCGTATGGCCTACTGGGTGGGTGTGGCCAGCTCTACATCGTTCGCATCAAGGGTGCCTACGGGAGCCTGGGCAGGAATGGGACAGATCTGAGGGTCTCTGGCAGAAGGAGGGTCTCTGGGCCAGGGCCAAGGCAGTGGGGGCCGTTCCCTCACTGTTTCCAGGATGGCTTCGTGGGCCGCATGAAACCACTTTGCGGACCGGATCCGACCCCCAGGCCTTGTGTTTGACATGTCTGCAGTAAAAGGTGCTACAGGGTGCCTGAAACCTGGAAAGAAGCCAACATTGCTCTGCTACCAAAAGAGGGTCAAAATGTCCTGAGGATTAAAAACTATAGACCAATTTCATTACTAAATAACGATTATAAACTTTTTGCTGCAATATTGGCAAAAAGTTTGAATAAAGTCTTGGAGTCATATATCCATGAAGATGAATCTGGCTTTTTTTTTTTTTGCCAAAAAGACAGTTAAGAGACAATGTGAGGACTGTTTTGAATATTATTGAATACTTACAATACCATAATGAGAAACAAGCAGTTCTAATATCCCTGGAAACAGAAAACCTTTGAAAATTTACACTGGGTTTTTATGTTCCAAGTCCTGGAAGATACGAACTTCAGGGAGAAATTCATTCAAGGGGTTAAAGCAATTTATACCTGACAGCAAGAAAAGATTCTTATTAATGGAGATTTAACTAAACCATGTGAAAGTCAAAAGGATAGGAGAAATAGATGCCCCTTATTTCCTTTGTTGTTTATATTGTTTCTGGAAACTTTGAAGAGGGATATTAGACAGGAGTTTACAAATTAGAGTACTTGCTGATGACTTAGTTATATTTTTGCAAGACCCCCAAAACTGGTATAGAATTTTTGATGAAGAAACTTTGGCTATTCAGGGGGTTTCAAAAATAAATAAAAGAAAACAGCAATGCTTGTTAAGAACATGATTTCTCAGAACTATGCAATATTGACAAAAGGTGGAGAAAAAGAGGGAATAACTTGCGGTTTACATTGTCAAATGCTAATTCTAAATTGTTTCAAAATAGTTTTGTACCTCTGTGGAATGATATCAAAATAGACCTATTAAGACGGGATAAAGTGCAATTATCTTTATTGGATAGAATCTCTAGATGAATGTTTTACCAAAGGAGTTATCTTTAGTTTAGACTTTACGAATATTTATAACCAGCACTCCAATAATAATAATAATAACAATAACAACAACAACAATAATAATAATTTGGAAGGGACTTTGGAGGTCATCTAGTTCAACCCCCTGCTCAGGCAGGAAACCCTATACCATTTCAGACAAATGGCTGTCCAGTCTCTTAAAAACTTCCAGTGTTGGAGCATTCACCACCTCTGGAGGCAGGTTGTTCCACTGGTTAATTGTTCTAACTGTCAGGAAGTTTCTCCTTAGTTCTAGGTTGCTTCTCTCCTTGACTAGTTTCCATCCATTGCTTCTTGTCCTGCTTTCAGGTGCTTTGGATAATAGCTTGACTCACTCTTCTTTGTGGAAGCCCCTGAGATATTGGAACACTGCTATCATGTCACCCCTCACCCTTCTCTTCGTTAAACTAGACATACCCAACAACCGTTCCTTATGTTTTAGCCTCCAGTCCCCCAATCATCTTTGTTGCTCTTCTCTGTACTTTTTCTAGAGTCTCAACATCTTTTTTACATCGTGGTGACCAAAACTGGAATTTAAATAATGGCAAATGGATATTTCCAAATTCATATGACAAAGGGAAAAACCAAGAATTAGATACAAGATCCTGAAGAAAGAGGAGGGTTGGGTTTATCAGATTTGAAACTGTACTTTGATGCTTGTTGTTTGGTCTGGCTTAAAGTGTGGGTGACTCTCCAAAATAAGGGCCTTGAATTAAGAGTCGGATGGCACTCCTATTTATGCTATGATAAGGATGAAATAAATGTTGACTTTAATAGCCACTTTGTAGATGTGGCAGCCTAAGGGTTTGGAATAAATATAAAGTAACTTTCCCTGAGAAGATACCTCCTTGGGTGTCACCTCATGAAATTGTTTTCTTTTTTTAAGAAAAGAAATGGTGGTGAGGCCAAACCGTTGGACTTATGGTCAAATAATGCTATTTAATCATGGTGAACCTACTTTCAGATTTAAAAGAGGAGCTGGAATTAGATGAACGTATCTGTCATTGGTTTACATAATTACAATCGAAAGAAAGGTTTAAGTTAGATTAAAACATTTATGGACTTGACTTTGCCAAAAAAAAAAAAGAATTGGAAACGCCACTGTGTGATAATGATGAACACATTACTGCTAATGTTTATAAACTGTTATTGAAATTAAATCGGGAGAATGAGTATGTGAAATATTGTTCTGTATGATCTGACAGGGAAAGAATTTTGGATACAATATAATACAAGGGGAAAACAAATGGACAAAGGGTTTAACATTTGAATTAAATTATAAATTAAAAGATTTTTTTTAATAAAATCATGTATTGTTGGTATTTAACACTGGATAAATTGCCAAGGTATTTTAAAATGTATGTTGGAAATGTAAATGAAAAGAAGAAACTTTTTACCATCTATGGTGGACCTGCGACAAAGCAAAGAAATATTGGAGTAGGATCCACACCTAAATACAGAATATTCTGAAAGTGGATATCAAGATAAAACCAGAAACTATTCTTTTAGACTTAATGGACAAAGAACTTGAAAAAAAAATGGAATTTTGATGTTATCCATACTGACAAAAGCAAGAACGCTCTACGCACAAAAATGGAAAGATTTTTTTAATTCCCACAATAAATAAATAAATAAACACATGACTGGCTGCAAAAGCCAATAGAGTTCACAGAGGTGGCTAAATCGACTCCTTTAATTAAAGAAAAGAATACAACTGTCTTTGTTTCTACTTGGAAATTGTTTCTGGGCTTTGTGATGGGGATGGAAAAGTATGAAACTTTGACTTTGGCTTTTGCTGATTAGATAGGTTTGATGTTACAGACATGGAGAGTATATATTTTTTTATGTAATAGCAAAAAGTTGAGGCTATATGTCACTATCTTATTCTACCGCGCTGAAAAGAGTCAATGCTTTCCTTTCTTTTCCCCACATTCCCCTACACTTTTTCCTCTTCCTTTTCCCCCCTCCTTTCCTTTCTCATTATTTTCTTTTTTTTTATTGAAAAGTTTTAACATACATTTTATCTTTAACAATCCCCCCTCCCCCTCCCCTACCCATCCCTCCCTCCCCCTCCCCCCTCCCCCCCCGACTTCCCAGAGCTAAGTACAAGGTATAAAAACAAAAACACAATCATGAACATCCATATGCTAACAACAATAAACTCTAAAATCTATCGCTCTCTAGCTCATATAAGATAACTACAAGCACTATTAATATTAAATATAAAAAAAAGAAAAAAGAAAAAAGAAAAGAAGACTTATTCAAATGCTACATGAAACTTTTTAGTCCCATATTTGTTCTGGATATACTCAATCCATTTTCTCCACTCCATAATATAACGTTCTTGCGAGTGATCTTTCAAATGAGCCGAGATCTTTGCCATCTCTGCCAGGTCAGAAACCTTTAAAGTCCATTCTTCTATAGTCGGCAGTTCCTCCTTCTTCCAATATTGACCTATTAAGAGTCTTGCTGCTGTAATTAGGTTCAACATCAACTTAGTGTCCACAACCGTAGCATCTGTAATTATACCCAACAAAAAAAGTTGCGGACAAAACTTTATCCTTTGCTTGAAAATCTTCTGCATATTCCACCAAATTTTTATCCAAAAAGCCTTAACCTTTTTACAAGTCCACCATATGTGAAAATATGTTGCATCTTCGTCACCACACCTCCAGCATTTGGGCTGATAATTCGGATACATACTTGCAAGCTTTTTAGGATCTAAATGCCATCTATAAAACATTTTATAAAAGTTCTCTTTTAAATTTTGAGCTTGTGTAAATTTTACGTTCCTCACCCAGATCTTTTCCCACGTGTCCATTGTAATAACTTCTTGGATGTTTTGGGCCCATTTTATCATACAATCTTTAACAAGTTCTGTTTCTGAGTCAATTTCTATCAATGCAAGATATATCCGTTTGATATGTGCTGGACCCTGATTTCTAATTTGCTTTATCAGATTTTCATCAGTCATTGTAAAACCAGTTTTCTGATCTTCTTTCCACCTGGCCCATAGCTGAATATATTGAAACCAAGTTTGAACAATCTTCTCATCTTGCAAGAGGCTGTACGGTTTCAGACACCAGACATTTCTTTCCAGACTTAAAATCTCCTTATACGTAGTCACATCATGTTTAAAACCAACATTTATATTTTCTATTGCGTGTTTTGAGATTGCCCACAATGGTATCTTACAATCTAACTTATGTCTATACTTCTTCCAAACTCTCAACAATGCCTGTCTTAAAATATGCACTTTAAACACATTATCTACCTTCTTATCATACAACAAATATGCATGCCAGCCAAATAACAAGTCGTGGCCCTCAAGATTTAATAATCTCTCTTGTGTCAAATTAATCCAATCACTTATTCCTGCTAACGCAGCAGCTTCATAATATAATTTAAGATTGGGCATTTTAAGACCACCTCTTTCACGAGTATCCTGCATAATCTTAAGTTTAACTTGTGGCCTTTTCCCTGCCCAAACAAATTTATTGATACCTCGCTGCCATTCCTCCAGATTAGAATCTTTCTTAAGAACCGGTATCATTTGAAATAAGAATAAAAATTTAGGCAGGACATTCATTTTCACTGCTGCCTTTCTCATTATTTTCGATTAATGATAAAGAATAAAATAATATAAAAAAATTAAACACCAGTTGAATCACCTGTGGCTCATGATTTTAGGAAGGGATGCACGCACACACACACACACACACACACACACACAGACAAAATACCCAACCCCAATTACTTGGCCTTTATCAACCCCTCCCTGAACAGGACATTCTTGTAATGGGCCTGCCCGTGTAATACTTCAGGGTTGCACAAAGTGGTATAAAGAAGGTAATCAGTCATCGCCGTTGTGATAACCTTGAACAATGCAATTGCTATTAAAGGGTACAATATATTTTCCACACCTTGTCGTCCTTTATTCCCAAGAGGCGTAGGGCTCGTGGCCATTTCCTGCCTATAAATACCCACTTAGAGAAGATCTCGGCCTCAGAGAACCGAGACCGACCTGAACGGCATCACGATGGCTTCCTTCATGCTCTTCATCTTCAGCATCCTACTCCTCCCTGTGGCAAGATCTGCAAGTATGTAGGGCTTTTTCAATTGATTTTCACTTCTTCTGATGCAGTTTGTAAGCTGTTTTCTACTGGACAATCAAAGTTTGGAGTTAGGCAGTTCAGGAACTCTCGGATAGCAATCAACCGAATATATTCTCCAAGATAGCCGGCTAAGGTGACCAACTTCAGTGGGCCTGATGGAAGGACGGGGAAGCAAGGAAGGTAGAATGGGATTCTCTGATCCAGCAGGGTTGGTGGGAAGCTCAGGCAGCCGAGTATCCGGGACCAATATTGGAACAGACTGAAATGTGGATTGAGTTAGACCTCGGAACTGTACAGAGCATGATGTTGGCAGCCAGAGGATTTCATAAAATCAGTCATTCAGATTGGGTTAGGCAGAAACGCTTCCCATGGAAGAGAATGCAAATCAATGGAATTTGAGCTAAATGTTGAACCCTGTCAGAGTCTAGGCAGAGAGTTATGATCAATTTTCTCTCTTTTTTTAAAATAAATCTTTATTTACATTTTGTGTTAAAAACACACCATACACCAACAAAGACAAAAAAACATTTACAATATACAAAAAACGAAGAAATCAATTCTCATTGTTGTTATGTTATGTTATTATTATTATTTTTTTAATCCCATTTATATCCTGCCCTTCTCCGAAGACTCAGGGCAGCTTACAATCTAGGAAGCACAAATCAAATGTGCTTAGCAATAGCCTTCATTCTATGTATATGCCTGCTTATTAGGGCTTTTGCCCTCCCAAGCGGCATTATTACAAAGTCAGCTTATTGCCCCCAACAATCTGGGTCCTCATTTTACCTACCTCGGAAGGATGGAAGGCTGAGTCAACCTTGAGCCTGGTGGGACTCGAACCTGCACTAATTGCAGGCAGCTGGTGTTACTTAAGGAGGCATTAGCCCACTGCTCCACCAAGGCTCTTGGTGTTATTGCCTGGTTAGTCCCTGGTTTGACTTGGCTTGTTTTATCTTCCTTGAAAGAAAGCTACCTGCATATATAATTTAATCTGGTGTGTTCAACTGTGGGTATCTTTCCACTCCTCCATAGTGTAATGTCTTGCTGTGTTTCATTATATGTGTGTGTGTCGATTAAAAGCACAAGTCTTTTGTAAATTTTTTATTTTTATTTTTTTGGGTGGGGATGACTTCTCATTCCATACCAAACATGGCTTTCTTCCTCTACGCAGCCAGAAGTTCCTCACAAGCCATTTACAGAATTTCTTTCCAAACTTCTGCTGGGATGGGAATAATAAAATTGGAAGAAGGCTAGAGACCGTTTCAGTATTAAAGTATATTTGTAGCATAGTAACACAACTGAAATCTGAAGGAGTCTCAAACAAACGTATTTTCTTTTTTCTTTTGAATCCTTACCACTCTCTCTAGCATGCAGTGAATGTTACACTGATGGATCGAGTTACTGCAATGGCATGCTAAAAAATTGTACAAATCAGCAAACGTGCTTCAGTGTTTATTCTGTGGCCAACCTGTCGCTAGGTAAGTGGATTAATTTTTGTGTTCATCTTTTCTATCATGTTGATTTGGATGAAGATATGGACAAATTATCTCCACAATATTTTGGTTTCATATAAAGCGGTGTTTTGATTTTCAGACACGTAGATGTCAACTCCGAGAATTTTGAGAAACACTGATCTAATGTATGTCTACCCATGTATAGGGATTTGTGTGTGTGTGTGTGTGTATTTATCAAAGTTCCCTTTTCACCCTTAGGGTGGTCCATGTCCTCTTCAATCTCACGTCCTCTATCAGGGATCTTGAAGACAAGACTGGGGAGGTGTGATAACTATTTTCAGTTATCTGAAGAGCTGTCTTGTAGAAGATGAGGCAGAAATTTTAGAATTGTTCCAAAAGATAGGATGAGAAATAATGGATTTAAATTACTAGAAACAGATTTTTGATGGACACCAGGTAGACTTTCCTTATGGTAGGAACTATTCAAAAATGGAAAGAATTGTCTTGGTAGGTGGGGGTGGACATTTTGGTTTCATACAGTATAATGCAATGTTTCTCAAACTTGTCAATTTTCAGACATGTAGACGTCAACTCCAAGAATTTTGAGAAACACTGATACTAGGTCCTCTGCCAGGGGCCTTCAAGACAAGATTGGGGAGATGTGATAACTGTTCTGAGATATCTGAAGAACTATCTTGTGGAAGATGAGAGTTGTTCTAAAGGACAGGATAAGGAATATAATGGGTTTAAATTACCAGGAAATAGATTTTTGGTGGACACCAAAACCTTTTAGGAAATCTTTCATTATGGTAGAAGCTATTCAACAATGGAAACGATTGTCATGGTAGACTCTCCTGGGATGGATATCTTTCAACAGGGATTGGATGGCCCATTTGTCAAGGATCCCCTAGTAGTGAATGCCTGATTAGATGCTTGCCGATGTCACTTCTATTCTTTCCATTCTATACATAATTGTCATATGGCTAATTTGTTAAAAGCTGTGAGGGGTGCTGAGTGCTGAGATAAGAACTGTGTAGACCCCTTTTGCATCCCCTTCTTCCATTCTCTAAAGTTGACCCAACAAGAAGGTTGCTTTAATATTGCAACACACTTGGGTGTTTCAGAATGCTCTGAATGCATATCCAAAGGTGCCAATGCAGTCTGAAAGTTGGGAAGTAGACAAAGGTATTCAATTAGCAAGGTTGCACTGTACCAGTCACCGACTACCTTCCGCCAACATGTTTAACCACTCATTTAGTTATCCATGTTGAGGGTGTCAACCGTCCGACTGGCAAATTCAATACTGAAGAAACTCTATGGTCTTGAGGTGCCATAAGCAATAATCTTTATTGAATACACTTCCTGGGACTGAAGAAGCAAAATCAACGCTAGTTTTCCCGCACAAGAATCTGGTTAGTTAACAATAGCTTTACAAAAACCCCACCCACCAAGTGTTCAGGTTGCTCAATCATATCCCTTTGGTTTGTGATGTGAACGATCCACATCTCTGTCAGACACCTGCTCTGGATGACCTTGGTTCTCACAGTCCGTGCACGGCTTCTTGAAGCTCCCATTTCTTTCCCAGGCTCTCCCTCCCCACTGTTTCTATGGCAAGTTTGAGTAGCGACAGAGGTTAGCAAGCATCTTAGCAATTCATCCTTGACAGAGGGGTTCACATACCACGCAAAACCCTGAAGAAATCCGGCCAAGAGAAAAGCTAATAGAATTCTCATTTTCAGGGGGTCAGTGCCAGCTGGGGGAGTGGGGGGTGGGGGGTGTAGGGTATCTGTCACAAGGCCACTAAGACATCCAAAAACTAACTGGTGCTTTAGAAGGCACAGAGTATTACATTGGGCTGATTCCATTGATAGAATTGGCTGTAAGACAGAGCCACGTGATGCTCAATTGATTACATTCCTTAATCATTATATTTTTCCCAACAGACCATCGTTTGACTTCATCGTTCGCCAGAAGCTGTGTAGATTCTTCAAATCATTTGACAGGCAGCTTCTATTTTAATTTTGGAAATGGCAACATTTTCAACTTCATTTCTCAGCCTTGCAACCAATCAGACCCACAATGCACGCTGAGCCTTCCAGGTACGTAAACAGTTTTTGAATCTTATTCTGCTTCTGGCACTTTTCCTTTTGGAATGGTTGACAAAAGGAAATCTACTTATGGGAAAATTCCAGTGGAAAGAAGTGACCCCTTTCTAGTCTTTAACCCTTTTATCAAGAACATCTCAAAGGTCCACTCCTATTTGTGAAAGGAGAGAGAACTGGATGGTGTTAGAAACATTTGGAAAAGAATGCCCAAACATTTGATCAAATTCTCTTTGGAAGGAGAGAAAGAAAAAACCTGGCCATCTGTAATGGAAAAGATTAAATCTGGAAGGGACCTTGGACAAAATGCTTGGAAATCCAATTATTCTACTGTTTAGTAGATTCCCCAGGGGTAAAAACAAAGAAGTAAGTAAGCCGTGTTGATAACAGCTCTACATCAATTATTTTTGCTACATGAACTTATTCTGTGACTTGCAGGGGAGGATCCCATGCGCAATTATGAAAATGGGAAATCTTGCCCAAAATGTTTCAGAACAGGTTATGATACCTGTGAGGATGATGGAGAAGTGTTTTGCGTGGGTGATTTTGTGAACTGCACTGAAGTGAAAGGAGAAATAACCAATAGACTTTCTGGTAAGCTGCATTTATTATTCCTCTTTTATTTTATTTTAAACTCTCTTTGCTGTTAGCTAGATTAAGCCCAACTGATATCTTCAGGGTTTTTTTTAAAAGAAAAGCTGTTCAACTTTGCAATACAGGGAGCAAGGGAATGCTAAGAACATGCTACAGATGTGATGGCAAGGGGACAAGCTGCCAATTTTAAAACAGCTAGCACTCACGTCATAACCATTCACAAAAACTAAGATTTTTTTTTTAGAACAGACAGGTAATCCTTGACTTACAACTATTCGTTTAGTGACCATTCAAATTTACGACAGCACTAAAAAGATGTGATAGACTTTTTAAATATATATATTACACAGTAGATTTGTACTCCAAATCGGAGTAAAACATACTTCACCCGAACAGAACAGCAGGGTTGGAAGGAACCTTGGAGGTCATCTAGTCCAACCCCCCTTGCTCAGGCAGGAAATCCTATACCAGCGATGGTGAACCTTTTAGAGACCGAGTGCCCAAACTGCAACCAAAAACCCACTTATGTATCTTTGGGTGCTGGGTGGGCTGGCCCATTGGGTGGGTGTGGCCAATTGGGTGGGTGTAGCTGCGGTGGTAACGGCAGACTGGGTGGGACTACAAAGTTCAATCAAACAATTCCAACTTTGCGAAATCTTTTTTTCCCCACGAAAAGTTGAAATTGATTGATTGAACCTTTCTTTTTTGCACACGGCGGCAGAGGCCTAAAGTGAAAAGGTTTTATAAAACCCAGCTGAAAGCCTAGGACTGGGGTGACGGCATGCGTGCCCAGAGACAGGGATCTGCGTGCCACCTGTGGCACGCGTGCCATAGGTTTGCCACCATGGGCCGATAACATTTGAGACAAATGGTTGTCCAGTCTCTTCTTAAAAACTTCCAGTATTGGAGCATTCACAACTTCTGCAGGCAAATTGTCCCACTGATTAATTGTTCTGATTGTCAGAAAATTTTTCCTTAGTTCTAGATTGCTTCTCTCCTTGATTAATTTTCATCCATTGCTTCTTGTTCTGCTTTCAAGTGCTTTGGAGAATTGTTTGACCCCGCCTCTTCCACGAGGCAGCCCCTTAGATATTAGAACACTGTTATCATGTCACTCCTAGTCCTTCTTTTCATTAAACTAGACATCCCAAATTCCCGCAACGGTTCTTCATATATTTTAGCCACCAGTCCCCTATCATCTTTGTTGCTCTTCTCTGCACTCTTTCTAGAGTCTGAACATCTTTCATTGAGATACTGATAAGCAGTTCAGTGTAAATCTTTTTTTTTTAAAAAGTCCTGGAGAAGGCACCTACTTTGTGGGTGGGAGAAGTTCAAAAAAAAAAAAAGGCACGCCAAATCAAAGCTTTATAATCGTCATTAATCAGAAATGTAACAGGCCACCACCGGATCAAAAAGTCTGCCTCTTTCAATCAGGGATTGTGGCCACCGTTTGATTTCTCTGCTCCACATCCACTGGGGCCCTTGTCCTTAGATGAGGATTTTTTTTTCCATACATTGGATGAAAAGAAAATGTAGAAATTACTTTTAACAAATAAATCACTTTTTTCCCTCCTTGTGCCTTAGATGTCATAATCCCTTTTGCTGGAAAAGGCTGTGTCAGTCGATCGGCTTGCAACACTGGAGGAAAGTCCATCCACCGCGGGACTTACAGCTTCAAATTTAGTGAGGTCCAGTGTTCTGAAGCCAACGGGGCTCTTTCAACGTTGCGACGCCTGGCTTTCACTTTGGAAAAGAAGGACCTTGGGCCACAGGTGTCCTTCTTCTTTCCATGCATCCTTGGGATCTTTGCTGTGAAAATTCTCTCCTAGTTAAGGCAAAGGTAGTTGGCAAAGGATCGGGTTGGAATCAATTTCCACCACCCCTTTAACACTGATGATGTTGCCGAGTTGGATACTGAAACATCTGCAAGAAAAACACCAAGCTCGCAGATCAATAAGGAGCCCACTGCTAAATTTACGCTGCAAAAATCTCTCTGTTGCCACTCTTAATGTCCTTCTCAAAGTTTGCCGTCTATATTTTTTTTTCAGTGGGAGAAATTATGAACTAAATGGGAATTATGAATCGCAATTAATGTCGGTTTTCATTCCCTTTATATGGAATTCAAATGGATGTTGTTTATCTCCTGTCCCTGCAAACCTGCGACTCTGTCTCCTGACTGAGGAGGTGGAGAATCCCACTCAAAGGCTAAATTCAACTTCACACACACACACACACACACACACACACACACACACACACACAGACACAGAAACAGACACACATCTCAATTTGCTTAACTCCGCTATATTTTCCTTGAAAAGTTTGGTGACAGTAAACCACAGATTTTGCTTGAAGCAGGATGAACTTGGTGAATGGAGCAGCAACATCTAGGCTTTCACAATACCATTTCATGTTTCAAAGCAATTGACCCATCCAAAGATAATTTATCTCAAAATGCAGTGTTCTAACTCCTGAATTTCCATCAATCAATTTGTGCATATCTACAAGTACATATACACTTTATCAGGGTTTGGGTGATATATTTATATAACATGACACTTAAATGGTTGTTCTTAAAACCTGAGACTGAAATGTTGCGATCATTGTTGAAATAGACCAATATCCTTTGGTCAGTATGAAACCACTGTTGGCAGACATTTCCTTTCTCTGGAAAGAAATCTTCAGTTAATGCGACGTTTTTCTACCTTTCCCAAATTGAGTCTCAGTTGAATTGTCATAAAATTAAAATAAAAGGAATTGGAGATTAACTCTCCAGTCTTACAGCTGTTGTTGTTGTTGTTTTCATAAAGCTTCCAATTCATCCTTATTTCCTTTCTTACCCTTCTTCTTTGGGAAAGTCTGGAAAGGTCGCATGTCATGCCAAGGGAAAGCCATGGTTTATTTAAATGCTGGTTTGTTGATTCACACATTACATTAATCCATCAACCCTAGTGGTGGAATTCAGCCGGTTTGCACCACTTTGCCAGAACCGGTAGCTAATTTTTTGTTCCCCAGGCTCAGAATGGACTTCCGGAAGCAGCATCTATGCAGAGAACCAGTTGTTCACCTATTTGAATCCCACCACTGATCAACCCCAGTGTATAAATTCTGACAGTGTTGAAGTTTCTGCTTTTTGACTACTAGTCAAAAAGAATAAATGTTTGAACTGGGCATTCTAGTCATTTCTGAATATAGTAGAGGATATCACGTTAATCTTTGCTGTGGAAAAGTCCTAACCCCGTTGGCAGCCTTGAAAGAGAAAGGGATACTCAAGAGACCAGGTATGTCTTCAGTACTAAAGCATCATCCACTATCTTAGAAACTTGGAGCTGGAGAATACCTTAGGCGTGGCAACCAACTTGGTGAGTTTGGGTCAATCTCCAGGTGACCATGAGTTCTAGTCCTGTTTTAGGCATGAAAGCCAGCTGGGTGACTTTGCGTAGTCCCTCTCGCTCAACCGAACCCACCTCATACAGTTGTTGTGAGAAAACTAGAAGGAAGAAGGAATACTATTCATATTTTCTGCCTTGAGTTGTTTACAGTATACAAATAATGAAGGCAGGATATACAAATAAGTAGAAAAATAGGGACCACTACTGTAGGAAGGTAACAGCGTTCCATGCACCTTTGGCATCTAGTCATGCCAGCCACATGACCACGGAGACATCCTCGGACAAGCGCTGGCTCTTCGGCTTTGAAACGGAGATGAGCACCGGCCCCTAGAGTCGGAAACGACTAGCACGCATGTGCGAGGGAACCTTTACCTTTACCTTTTTAAGTAAACAAACAAACAAATAATCTTTGCTTTCTTCCACTCCTCCCTCCTAAATAAGTTAATCCAGTTATGGAAGGTATAGCTGGTGAAGGCTAAGAAGGTGAATCTTCCTTCCTTCCTTCCTTCCTTCCTTCCTTCCTTCCTTCCTTCCTTCCTTCCTTCCTTCCTTCCTTCCTTCCTTCCCTCTCTCTCTTCCCCCCTGGCAAATTCCCTCCCCCCTAAAGTCTAAACAGCTTCCAGTTTTGTGGGAGCTGAGGTTGAAGTTTGGTGATGTCATGGACACATCCACAAAGTTCTTTGGTAACAATTTTATGTGTGATGGTTTTTAATTAGTTTAATTAATGCAACCTATCTTGAAATGGCATCCATTATGGTCAATTTGTTCCCCTAGTTAGAAGACTTTGACCGAGAACAACTTCAAAGTCTGCTCAGCGGACTTTCTAGGGTGCCAGAAATCAAAGGATTTATCCCTCTGGAGTAGCAGACTTAAGATTAGGGAGATTACCCAAATATCGATTGAAAAGTTGATGGCAACACGAATTTTCCTTCCCTGCGTGATCATAAAAAAGCAATAAGGAAACAGTGGTATGAAAGAACATTAAACTCTTGAACTGTGGGCAAGCCCTTCTTGGGAGAGTGCCAAAGGCTAGGTTATTGCCCTACAAAATCCAGCGAATGAAATTCCTTGAAATGGCACCTGTGACAATTAAATATTTCTATGGAGACCTGTTGAAATGAATCACTCAAAACTATTTTCTGGAGGTTATCTCTTTCTGATGACGTGTTTTAATATACCAGCCATAGATGCTATCTTTCTTATGGTGATATCAGTCCACCGATGATTGGATGGCTAGAAGATAGAATTTAATTGGGAATAGAATAGAGCTGGAAGGGACCTTGGAGGTCTTCTAGTCCAGCCCCCTGCTCAAGCAGGAGCACCTATATCATTTCAGACAAGTGGCTGTCCAGTCTCTTTTTAAAAGCCTCCAGTGATGGAGCGCCCACAACTTCTGAAGGCAAGCCATTCCACTGGTTAATTGTCCTCACTGTTAGGAAGTTTCTCCTTAATTCCAGGTTGCTTCTCTCTTTGGTCAGTTTCCAACCATTGTTTCTTGTCCTCCCCTCTGGTGCTTTGGAGAATAATTTGACCCCCTCTTCTTTGTGGCAGCCCCTCAAATACCAGAATACTATCATGTCACCCCTATTTCTTTTTTTAGTTTAGACTAGCCAAACCCAAGTCCTGCACCGTTCTTCATATATTTTACTCTCCAGGCCTTTGATCGTTTTAGTTGCTCTTCTCTGAACTTTTCCCAAAGTCTGAACTGTTTTTTTGTAGTATGGTGACCAAAATCGGTTGCAGTATTCCAGGACATTCTCAACTTGCAAAGACAAATACTGTATATCCTCAATGTTTCCTCTTTTTCCTTCGGTGGCCTTGTGCTCATTCTCTGGCCATGAGTAGGAAGCCTCCTTAGCTATTCCAGCTACAACAGTCTTTTACTCTTCATTCCAACGCCAACACCATCCAAGGTCAGCTTCAAGGTGGGCAGAACGCCTTACCATGGAGAGAAATCAAAGGACTGATACAGGTAGTTCTCAACTTATGACTTACATCCGTTTGTTTAATGACCATTCGAAGTTACAACAGCACCGATAATAGTGACTTTGGGAGGGTTTTTTATATACTTATTTTGAAAGAAAAATCTTCATCAGGGTCCGGTCCAAGCCAGGAATAAACAAAATGGAGACGGCTTTAGAAGGAAGGTTGCAGTTTATGAAAGAGCAGAGGCAGACAGAAAGACGGCTCTGGAAAAACTGACCACATGTAGTAGGGAGTGGTGGGTTTTTATACCTTCTTGGGCTTTTGTGTGGAGTTGTTCCTGTGGCATGAACTCTGACCTGAACCTTGGTGTACCTTTCTGGCATTCTGATGGTGGTGGGTTAATTCTATTATGTCCCAAAGGTCATATCCTGCTTCCCTGATTCTGTGGCTGATGGCTGTTTTCAATCCCATCAGCTCCAAGCTTCCTGCCTCCAATCTTTCTGACAAGATTATCACATCTGGATTTCTGCAGACTTGGTTTCTGTTTGGGGCAGATAGACTTTGGGGGGGGGGTTGATTTTTGCCTTTAAGATCCTTTGGGGAAATATAATCTTCAAACTGGCAAGGTTGAGAAACACTTCTCTAGAAAAAACAGGGTTTCAAAATGACAGCAGCAGCATCAACAATTACAACAGAAACCCCATTTCCTTTTTAAAAAAAGAAATAAAAAAAATGGAAAAATCAATTTTTCTGCCTCTAACACAAAATCCAGAAGCAGCTTGCAAGTAATTAACACAGCGTCTTTAAATGCCTGATTTGAACCTGGCTTATGGATTATTTGGGAATGTGTGTGGAAACGAGTTGATACAACAACCAACAAGTGTGCGATCCCGACCATTATGCGTGCAGGCCAGTGCGCACGTACAGCTTGGAGCTCATATCTCTATCTTGTTCTGGGCTGGAAGAATTAGATTGAAGAAATTCTGCGCAGTTTACCTACAGTAGCAATGGACGATATTAGGAAAGTCGCCAGGTGTAAGTAGAAGAAATTATCCTTCATGAATGCATTGCCTTTGGTTCACTAGGAAGGGACACACACACAAGCCTGCCTATCTGGGATCTTTCTACCCTTCCTTGAACAGAACAACTGTGTAATGGGCCTGCCCTTGTCATACTTCAGGTTTGCACCAAGTGGTGTTAAAGACATAAGCAGGCATCACCCAATATCACGACCTTGGACAGTGTAAATAATGCTAGGGAGAAAAGTGTATTCTGCACTCTACCATCCTTTTTTGTCAAAAGGCAGAGGGCTCCCAGCCACTCCCAACCTATAAATATTCACCCCGACAAGATCTCTTTCTCAGACTGCCGAGACCGACCTGAACGGCATCACGATGGCTTCCTTCGTGCACTTCATCTTCACCATCCTGCTGCTCCCTGTGGCAAGATCTGCCGAACTAGCAAGTATGTCTGGCTTTTTCAATTGATTTTCACTTCTTCCGATGCAGTTTGTAAGCTGTTTTCTACCGGACAATCAAAGTTTGGAGTTAGGCAGTTCAGGAACTCTCAGATTGCAACCAACCGAATATATTCTCCAAGATAGCTGGCTAAGGTGACCAACTTCAGTGGGCCTGATGGAAGGACGGGGAAGCAAGGAAGGTGGAATGGGATTCTCTGATCCAGCAGGGTTGGTGGGAAGCTCAGGCAGCCGAGTATCTGGGACCAATATTGGAACATACTGAAATGTGGATTGAGTTAGACCTTGGAACTGTACAGAGCATGATGTTGGCAGCCAGAGGATTTCATAAAATCAGTCATTCAGATTGGGTTAGGCAGAAACGCTTCCCATGGAAGAGAATGCAAATCAATGCAATTTGAGCTAAATGTTGAACCCTGTCAGAGTCTAGGCAGAGAGTTATGATCAATTCTCATTGTTGTTATGTTATGTTATTATTATTATTTTTTTAAATCCCATTTATATCCCGCCCTTCTCTGAAGACTCAGGGCGGCTTACAATCTAAGAAGCACAAATCAATGTGCTTAGCAATAGCCTTCATTCTATGTATATGCCTGCTTATTAGGGCTTTTGCCCCCCCCCCCCAGTGGCATTATTACAAAGTCAGCTTATTGCCCCCAACAATCTGGGTCCTACCTCGGAAGGATGGAAGGCTGAGTCAACCTTGAGGCTGGTGGGACTTGAACCTGCACTAATTGCATGCAGCTGGTGTTACTTAAGGAGGCATTAGCCCACTGCTCTACCAAGGCTCTTGGTGTTATTGCCTGGTTAGTCCCTGGTTTGACTTGGCTTGTTTTATCTTCCTTGAAAGAAAGCTACCTGCATATATAATTTAATCTGGTGTGTTCAACTGTGGGTATCTTTCCACTCCTCCATAGTGTAATGTCTTGCTGTGTTTCATTATATGTGTGTGTGTCGATTAAAAGCACAAGTCTTTTGTAAATTTTTTATTTTTATTTTTTTGGGTGGGGATGACTTCTCATTCCATACCAAACATGGCTTTCTTCCTCTACGCAGCCAGAAGTTCCTCACAAGCCATTTACAGAATTTCTTTCCAAACTTCTGCTGGGATGGGAATAATAAAATTGGAAGAAGGCTAGAGACCGTTTCAGTATTAAAGAATATTTGTAGCGTAGTAACACAACTGAAATCTGAAGGAGTCTCAAACAAACGTATTTTCTTTTTTCTTTTGAATCCTTACCACTCTCTCTAGCATGCAGTGAATGTTACACTGATGGATCGAGTTACTGCAATGGCGTGCTAAAAAATTGTACAAATCAGCAAACGTGCTTCAGTGTTTATTCTGTGGCCAACCTGTCGCTAGGTAAGTGGATTAATTTTTGTGTTCATCTTTTCTATAATGTTGATTTGGATGAAGATATGGACAAATTATCTCCACAATATTTTGGTTTGATATAAAGCGGTGTTTTGATTTTCAGACACGTAGATGTCAACTCCGAGAATTTTGAGAAACACTGATCTAATGTATGTCTACCCATGTATAGGGATTTGTGTGTGTGTGTGTGTGTGTGTGTGTGTGTGTGTGTGTGTATTTATCAAAGTTCCCTTTTCACCCTTAGGGTGGTCCATGTCCTCTTCAATCTCACGTCCTCTATCAGGGATCTTGGAGACAAGACTGGGGAGGTGTGATAACTATTTTCAGTTATCTGAAGAGCTGTCTTGTAGAAGATGAGGCAGAAATTTTAGAATTGTTCCAAAAGATAGGATGAGAAATAATGGATTTAAATTACCAGAAACAGATTTTTGATGGACACCAGGTAGACTTTCCTTATGGTAGGAACTATTCAAAAATGGAAAGAATTGTCTTGGTAGGTGGGGGTGGACATTTTGGTTTCATATAATGCAATGTTTCTCAAACTTGTCAATTTTCAGACATGTAGACGTCAACTCCAAGAATTTTGAGAAACACTGATACAAGGTCCTCTGCCAGGGGCCTTCAAGACAAAATTGGGGAGATGTGATAACTGTTCTGAGATATCTGAAGAACTATCTTGTGGAAGATGAGAGTTGTTCCAAAGGACAGGATAAGGAATATAATGGGTTTAAATTACCAGGAAATAGATTTTTGGTGGACACCAAAACCTTTTAGGAAACCTTTCATTATGGAAGAAGGTATTCAACAATGGAAACGATTGTCATGGTAGAGTCTCCTGGGATGGATATCTTTCAACAGGGATTGGATGGCCCATTTGTCAAGGATCCCCTAGTAGTGAATGCCTGATTAGATGCTTGCCGATGTCACTTCTATTCTTTCCATTCTATACATAATTGTCATATGGCTAATTTGTTAAAAGCTGTGAGGGGTGCTGAGTGCTGAGATAAGAACTGTGTAGACCCCTTTTGCATCCCCTTCTTCCATTCTCTAAAGTTGACCCAACAAGAAGGTTGCTTTAATACTGCAACACACTTGGGTGTTTCAGAATGCTCTGAATGCATATCCAAAGGTGCCAATACAGTCTGAAAGTTGGGAAGTAGCCAAAGGTATTCAATTAGCAAGGTTGCACTGTACCAGTCACCGACTACCTTCCGCCAACATGTTTAACCACTCATTTAGTTATCCATGTTGAGGGTGTCAACCGTCCGACTGGCAAATTCAATACTGAAGAAACTCTATGGTCTTGAGGTGCCATAAGCAATAATCTTTATTGAATACACTTCCTGGGACTGAAGAAGCAAAATCAATGCTAGTTTTCCCGCACAAGAATCTGGTTAGTTAACAATAGCTTTACAAAAACCCCACCCACCAAGTGTTCAGGTTGCTCAATCATATCCCTTTGGTTTGTGATGTGAACGATCCACATCTCTGTCAGACACCTGCTCTGGATGACCTTGGTTCTCACAGTCCGTGCACGGCTTCTTGAAGCTCCCATTTCTTTCCCAGGCTCTCCCTCCCCACTGTTTCTATGGCAAGTTTGAGTAGCGACAGAGGTTAGCAAGCATCATAGCAATTCATCCTTGACAGAGGGGTTCACATACCACGCAAAACCCTGAAGAAATCCGGCCAAGAGAAAAGCTAATAGAATTCTCATTTTCAGGGGGTCAGTGCCAGCTGGGGGAGTGGGGGGTGGGGTGGTGTAGGGTATCTTTCACAAGGCCACTAAGACATCCAAAAACTAACTGGTGCTTTAGAAGGCACAGAGTATTACATTGGGCTGATTCCATTGATAGAATTGGCTGTAAGACAGAGCCACGTGATGCTCAATTGATTACATTCCTTAATCATTATATTTTTCCCAACAGACCATAGTTTGACTACATCGTTCGCCAGAAGCTGTGTAGATTCTTCAAATCATTTGACAGGCAGCTTCTATCTTAATTTTGGAAATGGCAACATTTTCGACTTCATTTCTCAGCCTTGCAACCAATCAGACCCACAATGCACGCTGAGCCTTCCAGGTACGTAAACAGTTTTTGAATCTTATTCTGCTTCTGGCACTTTTCCTTTTGGAATGGTTGACAAAAGGAAATCTACTTATGGGAAAATTCCAGTGGAAAGAAGTGACCCCTTTCTAGTCTTTAACCCTTTTATCAAGAACATCTCAAAGGTCCACTCCTATTTGTGAAAGGAGAGAGAACTGGATGGTGTTAGAAACATTTGGAAAAGAATGCCCAAACATTTGATCAAATTCTCTTTGGAAGGAGAGAAAGAAAAAACCTGGCCATCTGTAATGGAAAAGATTAAATCTGGAAGGGACCTTGGACAAAATGCTTGGAAATCCAATTATTCTACTGTTTAGTAGATTCCCCAGGGGTAAAAACAAAGAAGTAAGTAAGCCGTGTTGATAACAGCTCTACATCAATTATTTTTGCTACATGAACTTATTCTGTGACTTGCAGGGGAGGATCCCATGCGCAATTATGAAAATGGGAAATCTTGCCCAAAATGTTTCAGAACAGGTTATGATACCTGTGAGGATGATGGAGAACTGCTTTGCGTGGGTGATTTTGTGAACTGCACTGAAGTGAAAGGAGAAATAACCAATAGACTTTCTGGTAAGCTGCATTTATTATTCCTCTTTTATTTTATTTTAAACTCTCTTTGCTGTTAGCTAGATTAAGCCCAACTGATATCTTCAGGTTTTTTTTAAAAGAACAGCTGTTCAACTTTACAATACAGGGAGCAAGGGAATGCTAAGAACATGCTACAGATGTGATGGCAAGGGGACAAGCTGCCAATTTTAAAACAGCTAGCACTCACGTCATAACCATTCACAAAAACTAAGATTTTTTTTTTAGAACAGACAGGTAATCCTTGACTTACAACTATTCGTTTAGTGACCATTCAAATTTACGACAGCACTAAAAAGATGTGATAGACTTTTTAAATATATATATTACACAGTAGATTTGTACTCCAAATCGGAGTAAAACATACTTCACCCGAACAGAACAGCAGGCTTGGAAGGAACCTTGGAGGTCATCTAGTCCAACCCCCCTTGCTCAGGCAGGAAATCCTATACCAGCGATGGCGAACCTTTTAGAGACCGAGTGCCCAAACTGCAACCAAAAACCCACTTATGTATCTTTGGGTGCTGGGTGGGCTGGCCCATTGGGTGGGTGTGGCCAATTGGGTGGGCGTAGCTGCGGTGGTAACGGCGGACTGGGTGGGACTACAAAGTTCAATCAAAAAATTCCAACTTTGCGAAATCTTTTTTTCCCCACGAAAAGTTGAAATTGATTGATTGAACCTTTCTTTTTTGCACACGGCGGCAGAGGCCTAAAGCGACAAGGTTTTATAAAACCCAGCTGAAGGCCTAGGACTGGGGTGACGGCATGCGTGCCCCGAGATAGGGCTCTGCATGCCACCTGTGGCACGCGTGCCATAGGTTTGCCACCATGGGCCGATAACATTTGAGACAAATGGTTGTCCAGTCTCTTCTTAAAAACTTCCAGTATTGGAGCATTCACAACTTCTGCAGGCAAATTGTCCCACTGATTAATTGTTCTGATTGTCAGAAAATTTTTCCTTAGTTCTAGATTGCTTCTCTCCTTGATTAATTTTCATCCATTGCTTCTTGTTCTGCTTTCAAGTGCTTTGGAGAATTGTTTGACCCCGCCTCTTCCACGAGGCAGCCCCTTAGATATTAGAACACTGTTATCATGTCACTCCTAGTCCTTCTTTTCATTAAACTAGACATCCCAAATTCCTGCAACGGTTCTTCATATATTTTAGCCACCAGTCCCCTATCATCTTTGTTGCTCTTCTCTGCACTCTTTCTAGAGTCTGAACATCTTTCATTGAGATACTGATAAGCAGTTCAGTGTAAATCTTTTTTTTTTAAAAAGTCCTGGAGAAGGCACCTACTTTGTGGGTGGGAGAAGTTCAAAAAAAAAAAAAGGCACGCCAAATCAAAGCTTTATAATCGTCATTAATCAGAAATGTAACAGGCCACCACCGGATCAAAAAGTCTGCCTCTTTCAATCAGGGATTGTGGCCACGGTTTGATTTCTCTGCTCCACATCCACTGGGGCCCTTGTCCTTAGATGAGGATTTTTTTTTCCATACATTGGATGAAAAGAAAATGTAGAAATTACTTTTAACAAATAAATCACTTTTTTCCCTCCTTGTGCCTTAGATGTCATAATCCCTTTTGCTGGAAAAGGCTGTGTCAGTCGATCGGCTTGCAACACTGGAGGAAAGTCCATCCACCGCGGGACTTACAGCTTCAAATTTAGTGAGGTCCAGTGTTCTGAAGCCAACGGGGCTCTTTCAACGTTGCGACGCCTGGCTTTCACTTTGGAAAAGAAGGACCTTGGGCCACAGGTGTCCTTCTTCTTTCCATGCATCCTTGGGATCTTTGCTGTGAAAATTTTCTCCTAGTTAAGGCAAAGGTAGTTGGTAAAGGATCGGGTTGGAATCAGCTCCACCACCCCTTTAACACTGATGACGTTGCCGAGTTGGATACTGAAAGATCTGCAAGAAAAACACCAAGCTCGCAGATCAACAAGGAGCCCACCGCTAAATTTACGCTGCAAAAATCTCTCTGTTGCCACTCTTAATGTCCTTCTCAAAGTTTGCCGTCTATATTTTTTTTCAGTGGGAGAAATTATGAACTAAATGGGAATTATGAATCGCAATTAATGTCAGTTTTCATTCCCCTTACATGGAATTCAAATGGATGTTGTTTATCTCCTGCCCCTGCAAACTTGCGACTCTGTCTCCTGACTGAGGAGGTGGATAATCCCACTCAAAGGCTAAATTCAACTTCACACACATACACACACACACACACATCCCAATTTGCTTAACTCCGCTATGTTTTCCTTGAAGAGTTTGGTGACAGTAAAGCACAGATTTTGCTTGAAGCAGGATGAACTTGGTGAATGGAGCAGCAACATCTAGGCTTTCACAATACCATTTCATGTTTCAAAGCAATTGACCCATCCAAAAATAATTTATCTCAAAATGCAGTGTTCTAACTCCTGAATTTCCATCAATCAATTTGTGCATATCTACAAGTACATATACACTTTATCAGGGTTTGGGTGATATATTTATATAACATGACACTTAAATGGTTGTTCTTAAAACTTGAGACTGAAATGTTGCGATCATTGTTGAAATAAACCAATATCCTTTGGTCAGTATGAAACCACTGTTGGCAGACATTTCCTTTCTCTGGAAAGAAAGCTTCAGTTAATGCGACGTTTTTCTACCTTTCCCAAATTGAGTCTCAGTTGAATTGTCATAAAATTAAAATAAAAGGAATTGGAGATTAACTCTCCAGTCTTACAGCTGTTGTTGTTGTTGTTTTCATAAAGCTTCCAATTCATCCTTATTTCCTTTCTTACCCTTCTTCTTTGGGAAAGTCTGGAAAGGTCGCATGTCATGCCAAGGGAAAGCCATGGTTTATTTAAATGCTGGTTTGTTGATTCACACATTACATTAATCCATCAACCCTAGTGGTGGAATTCAGCCGGTTTGCACCACTTCGCCAGAACCGGTAGCTAATTTTTTGTTCCCCAGGCTCAGAATGGACTTCCGGAAGCAGCATCTACGCAGAGAACCGGTTGTTCACCTATTTGAATCCCACCACTGATCAACCCCAGTGTATAAATTCTAACAGTGTTGAAGTTTCTGCCTTTTGACTACTAGTCAAAAAGAATAAATGTTTGAACTGGGCATTCTAGTCATTTCTGAATATAGTAGAGGATATCACGTTTATCTTTGCTGTGGAAAAGTCCTAACCCCATTGGCAGCCTTGAACGAGAAAGGGATACTCAAGAGACCAGGTATGTCTTCAGTACTAAAGCATCATCCTCTATCTTAGAAACTTGGAGCTGGAGAATACCTTAGGCGTGACAACCAACTTGGTGAGTTTGGGTCAATCTCCAGGTGACCATGAGTTCTAGTCCCGTTTTAGGCATGAAAGCCAGCTAGGTGACTTTGCGTAGTCCCTCTCGCTCAACCTAACCCACCTCATACGTTGTGGGAAAACTAGAAGGAATACTATTCATATTTTCTGCCTTGAGTTGTTTACAGTATACAAATAATGAAGGCAGGATATACAAATAAGTAGAAAAATAGGGACCACTACGGTAGGAAGGTAACAGCGCTCCGTGCGCCTTTGGCATCTAGTCATGCCGGCCACATGACCACGGAGACATCCTCGGACAAGCGCTGGCTCTTCGGCTTTGAAACAGAGATGAGCACCGGCCCCTAGAGTCGGAAACGACTAGCACGCATGTGCGGGGGAACCTTTACCTTTACCTTTTTAAGTAAACAAACAAACAAACAAATAATCTTTGCTTTCTTCCACACCTCCCTCCTAAATAAGTTAATCCAGTTATGGAAGGTATAGCTGGTGAAGGCTAAGAAGGTGAATCTTCCTTCCTTCCTTCCTTCCTTCCTTCCTTCCTTCCTTCCTTCCTTCCTTCCTTCCTTCCTTCCTTCCTTCCCTCTCTTCCCCCCTGGCAAATTCCCTCCCCCCTAAAGTCTAAACAGCTTCCAGTTTTGTGGGAGCTGAGCTTGAAGTTTGGTGTTGTCATGGACACATCCACAAAGTTCTTTGGTAACAATTTTATGTGCGATGGTTTTTAATTAGTTTAATTAATGCAACCTATCTTGAAATGGCATCCATTATGGTCAATTTGTTCCCCTAGTTAGAAGACTTTGACCGAGAACAACTTCAAAGTCTGCTCAGCGGACTTTCTAGGGTGCCAGAAATCAAAAGATTTATCCCTCTGGAGTAGCAGACTTAAGATTAGGGAGATTACCCAAATATCGATTGAAAAGTTGATGGCAACACGAATTTTCCTTCCCTGCGTGATCATAAAAAAGCAATAAGGAAACAGTGGTATGAAAGAACATTAAACTCTTGAACTGTGGGCAAGCCCTTCTTGGGAGAGTGCCAAAGGCTAGGTTATTGCCCTACAAAATCCAGCGAATGAAATTCCTTGAAATGGCACCTGTGACAATTAAATATTTCTATGGAGACCTGTTGAAATGAATCACTCAAAACTATTTTCTGGAGGTTATCTCTTTCTGATGACGTGTTTTAATATACCAGCCATAGATGCTACCTTTCTTATGGTGATATCAGTCCACCGATGATTGGATGGCTAGAAGATAGAATTTAATTGGGAATAGAATAGAGCTGGAAGGGACCTTGGAGGTCTTCTAGTCCAGCCCCCTGCTCAAGCAGGAGCACCTATATCATTTCAGACAAGTGGCTGTCCAGTCTCTTTTTAAAAGCCTCCAGTGATGGAGCGCCCACAACTTCTGAAGGCAAGCCATTCCACTGGTTAATTGTCCTCACTGTTAGGAAGTTTCTCCTTAATTCCAGGTTGCTTCTCTCTTTGGTCAGTTTCCAACCATTGTTTCTTGTCCTCCCCTCTGGTGCTTTGGAGAATAATTTGACCCCCTCTTCTTTGTGGCAGCCCCTCAAATACCAGAATACTATCATGTCACCCCTATTTCTTTTTTTAGTTTAGACTAGCCAAACCCAAGTCCTGCACCGTTCTTCATATATTTTAGTCTCCAGGCCTTTGATCGTTTTAGTTGCTCTTCTCTGAACTTTTTCCAAAGTCTGAACGGTTTTTTTGTAGTATGGTGACCAAAATCAGTTGCAGTATTCCAGGACATTCTCAACTTGCAAAGACAAATACTGTATATCCTCAATGTTTCCTCTTTTTCCTTCGGTGGCCTTGTGCTCATTCTCTGGCCATGAGTAGGAAGCCTCCTTAGCTATTCCAGCTACAACAGTCTTTTACTCTTCATTCCAACCCCAACACCATCCAAGGTCAGCTTCAAGGTGGGCAGAACGCCTTACCATGGAGAGAAATCAAAGGACTGATACAGGTAGTTCTCAACTTATGACTTACATCCGTTTGTTTAATGACCATTCGAAGTTACAACAGCACCGATAATAGTGACTTTGGGAGGGTTTTTTAATATACTTATTTTGAAAGGAAAATCTTCATCAGGGTCTGGTCCAAGCCGGGAATAAACAAAATGGAGACGGCTTTAGAAAGAAGGTTGCAGTTTATGAAAGAGCAGAGGCAGACAGAAAGACGGCTCTGGAAAAACTGACCACATGTAGTAGGGAGTGGTGGGTTTTTATACCTTCTTGGGCTTTTGTGTGGAGTTGTTCCTGTGGCATGAACTCTGACCTGACTCTGAGTATGCCTTTCTGGCATTCTGATGGTGGTGGGTTAATCCTATTATGTCCCAAAGGTCATATCCTGCTTCCCTTGGGGCTGTGGCTGATGACTGTTTCTAATCCCATCAGCTCCAAGCTTCCTGGCTCCAATCTTTCTGACAAGATTATCACATCTGCATTTCTGCAGACTTGGTTTCTGTTTGGGGCAGAGAGACTTGGGGTGGGGGGGGCGGGTTGATTTCTGCCTTTAAGATCCTTTGGGGAAATATAATCTTCAAACTGGCAAGGTTGAGAAACACTTCTCTAGAAAAAACAGGGTTTCAAAATGACAACAGCAGCAGCATCAACAATTACAACAGAAACCCCATTTCCTTTTTTAAAAAAAGAAATAAAAAAATGGAAAAATCAATTTTTCTGCCTCTAGCACAAAATCCAGAAGCAGCTTGCAAGTAATTAACACAGCGTCTTTAAATGCCTGATTTGAACCTGGCTTATGGATTATTTGGGAATGTGTGTGGAAACGAGTTGATACAACAACCAACAAGTGTGCGATCCCGACCATTATGCGTGCAGGCCTGTGCGCACGTACAGCTTGGAGCTCATATCTCTATCTTGTTCTGGGCTGGAAGAATTAGATTGAAGAAATTCTGTGCAGTTTACCAACAGTAGCAATGGACGATATTAGGAAAGTCGCCAGGTGTAGGTAGAAGAAATTATCCTTCATGAATGCATTGCCTTTGGTTCACTAGGAAGGGACACACACACAAGCCTGCCTATCTGGGATCTTTCTACCCTTCCTTGAACAGAACAACTGTGTAATGGGCCTGCCCTTGTCATACTTCAGGTTTGCACCACGTGGTGTTAAAGACATAAGCAGGCATCACCCAATATCACGACCTTGGACAGTGTAAATAATGCTAGGGAGAAAAGTGTATTCTGCACCCTACCATCCTTTTTTGTCAAAAGGCAGAGGGCTCCCAGCCACTCCCAACCTATAAATATTCACCCCGACAAGATCTCTTTCTCAGACTGCCGAGACCGACCTGAACGGCATCACGATGGCTTCCTTCGTGCTCTTCATCTTCACCATCCTGCTGCTCCCTGTGGCAAGATCTGCCGAACTAGCAAGTATGTCTGGCTTTTTCAATTGATTTTCACTTCTTCCGATGCAGTTTGTAAGCTGTTTTCTACCGGACAATCAAAGTTTGGAGTTAGGCAGTTCAGGAACTCTCAGATTGCAACCAACCGAATATATTCTCCAAGATAGCCGGCTACGGTGACCAACTTCAGTGGGCCTGATGGAAGGACGGGGAAGCAAGGAAGGTGGAATGGGATTCCCTGATCCAGCAGGGTTGGTGGGAAGCTCAGGCAGCCGAGTATCCGGGACCAATATTGGAACAGACTGAAATGTGGATTGAGGTAGGAATTAGTAGGAAAGTCTACTGAAAGGCAACAGAGCTAAAAGGGGAGAGAGTGAGGAAGGACGACCACCACCCCGCCTCGCCCTGTGTCAATCCCAACCCCTTTCCAGCTTAGTCCATGTGAACAAACACACTTGGGGCATGTTACGGTCACAAGCTGAACTCCACTGTCCTAGTAGTGAACGGGTGTTAAATTCCCTTTTAAAAGCCTTTTAAATGTGGATTCTCATGTGCAAAGATTCCAAGTCTGAACCCTGCTGATAGCCAAGGAGGAAAAAACGCAAGAGCTAAGCGGGTTTTTCTCATGGCTTGACAACTCGGTAGCGAAATGGAGCTTCTCTGGACAGGTGGCAGGCTACCTTAAGGCTGGCATTTTTGCTTCCTCCCAAGATGAGCAGTTGCTCCCTGCCTACTCTGAGTTAGACCTCTGAATTGTAAGGAGCATGATGTTGGCAGCCAGAGGATTTCATAAAATCAATCATCCAGATTGGGTTAGGCAGAAACTCTTCCCACGGAAGAGAATGCAAATCAATGGAATTTGAGATAAATGTTGAACCCCGTCAGAATCTAGGCAGAGAGTTATGATCAGTTCTCATTGTTGTTATGTTATTGCTACTTAAGGGTTAGTACCTGGTTTGACTTGGCTTGTTTTATCTTCCTTGAAAGAAAGCTACCTGCATATATAATTTAATCTGGTGTGTTCAACTGTGGGTATCTTTCCACTCCTCCATAGTGGAGTGTAAAGATACTCGCTGTGTTTCATTATATGTGTGTGTGTCGATTAAAAGCACAAGTCTTTTGTAAGTTTTTGATTTTTGGGGGGTGGGGGGATGGCTTCACATTCCACAGCAAACGTGGTTTTCTTCCACTCTGGGTTCAGAGAGTCATCAAGATTCAATTACAGAATTTCTTTCCAGGCTTCTGCTAGGATGGGAATAATACAAGTGGAAGAGGGCTAGTGTCCACTTCAGTGAAGTCTCCTGCTTGAGCAGGGGGCCGGACTAGGACAAGGGTCCCTAACCTGCGGTCCGTGGACCCGTACCGGTCCGCGGCAGGCCAGCAACCGGTCTGCACGAAGAAGCAAAGCCCCATCCACCAGATGCAGGCAGCACGAAAAACCACGCATTCTCCGACCCGCGGAAAAACCTCTCTCCACATAACCAGTCCCTGGGCCCCAAAAAGTTGGGGAAAATCTGTATTCAAATATATTTATGGCATAATAACACAACTGAAATCTGAAGGAATTTTGAACAAGTCTATTTATTTATTTATTTATTTATTTATTTTAAAAAACCTTACCCCTCTCTTTAGAATGCTACATCTGTGAACAAGATCTTGGGCCTGTGTGCGCCGAACCCAAAGACCCAACGGACTGTCAGGAGAAGGAAACATGCTCAGGTGTTTCCTCTTCTAGCACGTTGTCAATAGGTAAGTGGTCTGGTGTTTCCCTTCTCATCCTTATGGGTGCTGTGTGTCTGTCTATATGTACATGTGTTTGTGTGTATAAAGATTTTCTTTTCACCCCTTTGGTGGTGTGTGTTGTGATTCAGGGTCAGCCTGTGGGTTCGGCAGTTGGGTCGGACGACTCAGAGGAGGAGGGGGGTGTTGAAGACCTTCCTGAGGGGGTTGAAGATCTTGCTGATGAGAGCCCTCAGCCAGGCCCCTCCCACTTGGTCACCACGGAGACCCAGCTGTGTGAGCCTGACAGTGTGGATGAAGATGACCCACAGCTGGCCCTGTTCAAGGACGCCCGACGCAGGAGGCAGTCAAGTAGGAGTAAACAGAGGAAGGCAATGGGGCTTCTCGGAAGGAGGCAGAGAGAAGCCACGCCCTGAAATCTATATAAGGGGAATGTCTGGGAGGGCTGGTTTGCTGAAGGCAAACGCTCGGATAGTTCATGTTTCTTAAAGCTCTGGTTTCTTGGTTCGTGTCTTGTTTGTTTTTGTAGCTATAAATTTGGCAGGCATAGTTCCAGCCTCTTGCCGTTTGTGGAGGGGTTGTCCCTGCCTTTTCTGCAGGGCCGGTAGCAGGATGGTACAGAACAGTGTGTGTGCATGCGTATATGTGTCTGTGTGTCTCTCTCTGTGTGTCTGTGTAGAAAAAGTCTCGTCTTACTCTACGTGCCCTCCTCAATCTCAGGTCCTCTAATGGGGCCTTGAAGACAAGATTGGGGAGATGTGACAGGTATCTGAAGAGCTGCCGTTTAGAAGATGAGGCAGTAGCTTTAGAATTGTTGCAAAAGATAGGATGCGAAATAATAGATTTACATTACCAAAAAATAGACTTTTAATGCACACCAGGAAACTTTTCTTTAGGAACTATTCAGCAATGGAAAAGAATTTCACAGTAGACTCTCCTTTCAACCAATCAATCAATCAATGAACCAGAATAAAGCTGTAAGGGACCTTGGAGGTCTTCTATCCAACCCCCTGCTCAAGCAGGAGAACCTATACAATTTCAGACAAGTGGTTGTCTGGTCTCTTCTTAAAAACTTCCAGTGATGAAACACCCAAAACCTAAGCACCCACTGGTTCATTGTTAATTGTTCGCACTGTTAGGAAGTTTTTCCTTAATTCCAGGTTGCTTCTCTCCTTGATTAGTTTCCACAGAGGTTAGCTGGACCCATCTGTCAGGGTTCCTGTAGCGAGGGGTTTTTGACTACAAGATCTCTGAGGTCACTTCCAAATTTTCCATTCTCTAATTGCATAATTGTCATACGGCTAATTTGTTAAAAGCTGTGTGAGGGGTGCTGAGTGCTAAGAACTGTGTAGAGCCCGTTTAGGTCTCCTTCTTCCTTTGTCTAAAGTTGACCCAACAACAAGAAGGTTGCTTTAATACTGCAACACACTTGGGTGTTTCAGAATGCTCACTGGGGCATATCCTTACCTCCAATGGTGCCTGTACAGTCTGAAAGTTGGGAAGTAGCCAAAGGTATTCAATTAGCCACGTTGCACGATACCAGTCACTGACTACCTTCAGCCAACATGCTTAATTGCCCGTTTAGTTATCCATGTTGAGGGTTCACACACCACACAGAACCCTGAAGAAAACCAGCCAAGAGAAAAACTAATAGGGTTCTCATTTTCAGGGGTCAGCACCAGCTGGGGGAGTGTGGAGTGAGGGGGGGGGTGTAAGGTATCTGTCACAAGGCCACAAACAAGGCATCCAAAAACTAAGTGGAGCTTTGAAATTGCAGAGTATTACATCTGGCTGATTTCATTGATAAAACTGCTTGCAAGACAGAGCCATGTGATGCTCCATTGATTACACATTTCCTAACCATCGTATTTTTGTTTTTCTTTTTGCTAACAGAGCATCCTAAAATCCTATCATTCTCCAGAAGCTGTGTGGACCCCTCAAATTATTTGAAAGGCTCCTTCTATTTTGATTTTGGAAATAAGACTACTTTGGACTTTAATTCTATGGACTGCAATGGAATACAGTGCACGTTTGAAACTTTAGGTATGTAAACAGCTTTGGAATCTTATTTTGCTTCTGACACTTCCCTTTTTGTAATGGTTGAAAATTCCAATGGAAAGAAAAGTCATCTTTCTACAGGTAGTCCTTGACTTACAACCATTTGTTTAGTGCCTGTTCGAAGTTAAAGTGACATTGGAAAAAGTGACTTATGACAATTTTTGTCACGACCATTGCAGCCTCCCCACGTCCATGGAGATTCTCAGTCAGCGAGGGGACGGGGGTCCCAAAGGTGCTTTTTTTTCAGGAGGCAACTGGTCTGTCTTGTTTTTCTTAGAAGACGTTTCGCTTCTCATTCAAGAAGCTTCTTCCGCTCTGACTGGATGGTGGGGAAGGGAAGGATTTATGTTCCTTGCAGACAGTTGGTCATTTGCATTCTTTTAGAGAGTCGTTGAGGCCACTTGGAGCTTTACCTGTGTCCTCAGGGTAAAAGGCACCTTTGGGACAACCAAGACCTGGATGACTGAGAATCTCCATAGGCATTTAGCTATGCAGTTTGGGATGAACACCCTTCGAATGATGCGGGAGTATAGACTGGATTTCCAGAAAACATTGGAGACTTCAGGAGCCATTTGCGCTTCAGTTTGAGATGCAGATAACACAGACTTATCCCCAACAGCCAGCACCTGTCTTCAACCATGAAGGGACATGGGGCAGAAAACCTCCTGCAGCCAAGAAGGCTCCACCCCCATTTGCACCACTCAGGTGCCCCCGAGGACACAGGTAAACCTCCAAGTGGCCTCAACGACTCTCTAAAAGAAGGCAAAAGACCAGCTGTCTGCAAGGAGTATAAATCCTTCCCTTCCCCACCATCCAGTCAGAGCAGAAGAAGCTTCTTGGATGAGAAGCAAAAAGTCTTCCAGGAAAAACAAGGAAGTCCAGTTTCCTCCGGAAAAATCACCTTTGGAACCAGCATCCCAATGGTTATATGATCAAAATTTGAACATTTGGCAATTTTTTTGTGACTTTCTGAGAAGCAAAGTCAATGGGGAAGCCAGGTTCACTTAAAAACTGTGTTATTAACGTAACAACTGCAGTGATTCACTTAACACTTTGCCAGAAAGGTTGCAGACTGAGGCAAAACTCGCTTAATGGGTCTCCTGCTTCGCAAAGGAAATTTTGGGCTTAACTGGGGTCATAGGTCAAGGACTACCTGTAGTCTTCAAAGCTTATATCATCACAAAATGTATGTTCAAGTCCACTCCTCTCCTACTTTGCAAAAGGAGAGGTAACTGGACTGTCTAGAAACTTTGGGGAGAGAAGTTCCAAGCATTTGATCAAGATCTCTTGCAAAGTTCTTGGAAGGAGACAGTAAAAGTGCCTGGCCATTTTTTAATCTATAGGTAAAACTGGGAAATAAACAGGATGAGGCAAAGCGATGACTTCCAATTGTTTGATCTTTAAAGCCTATTCATTTGAGCTGGCATGGCCCTTTTTTTTTTACAAATTTTATTAATTTTCTAATATTACACTCACATATTTGAAAAGCAATGTGGTGACTGAGTAGTGGTAATTCAATTACATACAGATATCATTAGTACAGGTTTCAGATTGCTACCATAAACATTTCCTCTTTTTCCCTTCATGTATTTGTAAATTAAAAGACAAGTTTTGTCTTATCAATCACATAGAAAATAACTTTCTTACACCTATCCATAGTTTTTAGTTTGCACATATTCTACTTGTTTTAACATACAATCTTTTAGACAATCAATGACCTAATAGATGTTTCAATTTTAATTTCCACTAACATTTGAATTTAACGTTTGATATTTATCATTCCCAAGATTTTTAATATACTCCCAATTCATCTATCACCATTCCTCACAAAATAATATTTAAAATACACATCCCGTCTGCTTAACTTCTCACCCTCTATGTCAACAAATTAAGAATGCAGTTAAGAATATTCTATGTTCCATGTTCTATTTGTCATCATATTTATTTGACATGAGGTTTTCTTGTCCTTGTTGGTAAATTTAGTGAAGGCAAAGTAAAAATGGGCCATGCCATTAATTGGAGACAAGAATATACAATTAATGGCATGGCCCATTTTTACTTTGCCTTCACTAAACTTACCAACAAGGACAAGAAAACCTCATGTCAAATAAATATGATGACAAATAGAACATTGAACACAGAATAATAGAGTTGGAAGGGACCTTGGAGGTCTTCTAGACTAACCCTCTGCTTGAACAGAGGACCCTCTACCGTTTCAGACAAATGGCTATCTAGTCTTTCCTGAAAAACCTCCAGTGACGGAGCACCCAAAACCTCTGGAGGCAAGCTATTCCACTGGTTTATTGCTTTCACCATTAGGAACTTTCTCCTTAGTTCTAGGTTGCTTCTCTCCTTAGTTAGTTTCTATCTATTGTTTCTTGTCTTTCACCCCATGTACCTTTTGTATGGGATGTTGTCAAAGAAATCCCGCATTTTCTCATTTTGCAATTTATTTTTTTAAAAAGACTTGTTATGGCATGTGAGTTTTAGAAATGGTGATTGTGCCTTCTAAGACTATATTTTCTTTTCTGGAGCAGAACCCAAAATTTCCCCTTTGGCTCAGGGCAAAGCAAGCCAGGAGCATCCTGGAATTCCTTCTGGAATTGAAAGGGACCAGAACTCAAGGGGACATCAGGATATCAGAAAGACAAAACGGTTGGAAATCCAGTGATTCTACTGGTTAGCATATTCCCCAAAGGTGAAAAGTCTGTGAAAGGCAAAACAAGCGGTCTTGACAATAAATCAAACTATTTTGCTACAATGAACTCATTCTGTGACTTGCAGATCGTCCAATTCGCTTATATGAAAATGGGAAATCTTGCCCGAGATGTTTCAGAACGGGTTACAATGAGTGTGAGGAAGATGGAGAGGTCCTTTGTGTGGGCGATTTACTGGACTGCGCTGAAGTGAAAGGAGAAATAACCCAAAGAAATTCCAGTAAGCTGTCTTTATCGCCCCTCGTTTATTTAAACTCCTTAATCTCTAACATCAGAGTCTTCAAGGGCAAGAAAAGCTGCGCAACTTTGCGGTACAGGTATCTAGGGAATTTTAAGAACATGCTACATATGTGATGACATGCCGCCAGCCAGTGGACAAACAGCCAGTTCAAAACAGCTAGCACTAGGGCAGGGGTAGGCAACCTTGGCTCTTTTATGACTCGTGGACTTCAACTCCCAGAATTCCTGAGCCAGCCATGCTGACTCAGGAATTCTGGGAGTTGAAGTCCACGAGTCATAAAAGAGCCAAGGTTGCCTATCTCTGCACTAGGTTTATAACCATTCACAAAATCTCAATTTATATACCAGTAGTCCTGGACTTACAACTATTGGTTTAGTGTCCGTTCAAAGTTACAATGGCACTGGAAAAGGCGACTTATGACCGTTTTTCACAGTTATGACCTTTCCAGCTTCCCCATGATCATGTGATCAAAATTGAGCTGCTTGGCAACTGGTTCATATTTATGACCGCTGCTGTGTCCCAAGGCCATGTGATCCCCTTTTGCGACCTTCTGACAAGCAATGGGGAAGCCAGATTCACTTAACAACTGGGCTGCTAACTTATCAGCTGCAGTGATTCACTTAACAACCGAGACAAGAAAGGTGGTAAAATGGGGCAAAATTCACCTCACAAAGGTCTCGCTTAGCAACAGAAATTCTGGGCTCAGGTGTGCACGTAGGTCAATTGTGGTTGTAAGTATAACTATTTGTTTAGTGACCATCCAAAGTTATGGCATCGGGGGGGAAAAGCAGCAAATGTCCTCACGCTTCTTGGATTTTAGTGGTTCAGATAACTACTGACATAGATGTCTCCATACCTGTCTCATATTTTCCATCTGGGAACGTGGTTTCACTGCTCCGTGTCCATCAGTGTCCCTTTGTTTAGAAATCTTTCATACATTTGATGAAAGGAGAATGTACAACTACTTTTAACAAGTCCCTAAAACAAATCTCTGTTTCCTTCAGCTGTAGATATGCCCGCAACAGTCCTTTTTGCTGGAAAAGGTTGTGTCAGTCGATCGGTCTGCACCATGGGATCTAATAAGTTCGTCCGCATCGGGAGTTTAACGTTCAAATTTGCAAGCATTCAGTGTTCTAAAGCCAGTGGGGCTCTTTCATCCTTGAGACGCCTGGCTTTCACTTTGGGAAAGAAGGACCTCGGACCACAGGTGTCCTTCTTCTTTCCATGCATCCTTGGGATCTTTGCTGTGAAAATTCTCTCCTAGTTAAGGCAAAGGCCTCCAGAAGGACCGGGTTGGGGTCAATCTGCCTCCTTTTTAGCATTGATGGCGTTACCTAGTTTGGTGCCAAAATGTCTGCAAGAAAACCACCAAGCTCAGAGAGCACCAGAGACCCCACAAGTAAATTTACGCTGAGAAATCTTATACTCTCTCTGTTGCCACTCTTAATGTCCTTCTCAATGTTGCCACCTGTTGGTATTCTTTTATGGGAGAAATTATGAACTAAATGGGAAATGTTAATCGGATTTAATGTAAGATTTCATTCTGTTGATACGGAATTAAAGTGAATGTTGTTTATGTCCCGCCTCTACAAATTTTTGGCTCCCTCTTCTGAATGAGGTCGAGGTTAAATGTAACTTCAGACCCGCAAATTTGCTTAGCGCCAGCAAATTCTCCTTGAAGTCAGTGAGATTTCACTTGAGTTTTATGAATATATTCCATTGATTTTGGTGTCATTAAACCATTGATTTTGCTTGAACCAGTACAATTAAGTTGGTTAATAAAGTAACTGTATCTATGTGTTCATAGCATCATTTCAAATTCCAAAGCAATTGTTCCATCCAAAAATAATTTACCTCCAAATACAGCATTCTAATAGCTGATTTCCCATCAATCACTTTACTTATATATGTACAGGTATACTTATCAGGGTTTGGGTGATATATTTATATAACATGACACTTGAACAGTTGGTCTTAAAACTTGACATTGAAATGTTGCAATCATTGTTGAAATAGACCAATATTCTTCGGACTGTATGAAACCACTGTTTGCAGACATTTCCCTTCTCTGGAAAGGCAGCTTCAGTTATTGCTGAATTTTACCTTTCCAAAATTGCATCTCTCAGTTGAATTGTCATAAAATTAAAATAAAAGGAATTAGAGATGAACTCTCAAGTCTTACTGTTGTTTTTTTTATTCACAAAACTTCCGATTCATCTTCATTTCCTTCCTTAATCTTCTTCTTTGGGGAACGCTGGGAAGGTTGCATGTCAGGCTAAGGGAAAGCCGTGCTTTATTTAAATGCTGGTTTGTTAATTCACACATTACATTAAGCCATCAATCCCAACATACAAACTCCAGCAGCTGGATTTGCTTACAGTGCTGAAGATTCTGTCTTTTGACTGGCTTTAGTTTAGTGCATTGTGTGAATGTGATCAATATGGGTAATTCAGTTCATCAAAAAACAACAAAAGAATTCCAATTTTTTGCAACTACAGTATATCTGGTCTAAGAGCATTGTGTGGAATTGTTTTGGTTTTCAATGGGAGCTATTTCAGTTAAATATATAGTTTTATAGTTATGATATTACGGACTGGGTTTTCATATCAAATTAAGCCAGTTTGCTTAATCACGGTTTGCTGAATAATAAAAAAAGGCTGTGTTGACAAGTTAAACCTACCTGCTCCCAAAAATATTTAGATTGTCATGATGTGAGAATCCAAACAAATTGGAGCTGATCTTCAAAAGGAAATTCAAAAGGAACTATCTCCCAAAGGGCCAATATATTTCACCATTGCTCTTTTTGGAAGAATCACCATAATCTGTAGATCAGACCTGGACGAATGGAAAAACCTGATCTGAATCCTAATTATTAAAATACATACTGTGATATAATAATAATAATAATAATAATAATAATAATAATAATAATAATAATAATAATAATAATAATAAGTTGGAAGGGACCTTGGAGGTCATCTAGTCCAACCCCCTGCTCAGGCAGGAAACCCTATACCATTTCAGGCAAATGGCTGTCCAGTCTCTTCTTAAAAACTTCCAGTGTTGGAGCATTCACCACTTCTGGAGGCAGGTTGTTCCACTGATTAATTGTTCCCACTGTCAGGAAATTTCTCCTTAGTTCTAGGTTGCTTCTCTCCTTGACTAGTTTCCATCCGTTGCTTCTTGTCCTGCCTACAGGTGCTTTGGAGAATAGCTTGACTCCCTCTTCTTTGTGGCAGCCCCTGAGACATTGGAACACTGCTATCATGTCACCCCTCACCCTTCTCTTCATTAAACTACACATACCCAATTCCAGCAACCGTTATCTCTCGGATAACGATACCGTTTGTCTCAAAAGAAGCTCTGTTCCAGTTACACTGATTCACTAAGCGAAGTAAAAGTTATTCCGATTATATGATTGGAGAATGCAGTTTAAAATGAAATCCTGTAATATTACTCCATTATTACTCATTACTTTTCCATTAAGATATAAGTTCCTAATGGATGTGGATTGTATTTTGCACGCTGTCTCATCTTATATTTTTTTTTTAAAAAAAAACCATTGTGCAGCATGCATAATGTACAAATGTGGGATGCACCATTTACAGCAAGAAGAATCTTCTGAGAACATTGGGCAGAGAATAAAATGTTTGCACTGAGCACTCTAGTCATTTCCGGACATAGTACATGATATCATGTTGGTCCTTGCCTAACACTATTGGCAGCATTTAAAGAGAAAGGGATTGTCAAGAGATCAGGTAAGTCTTCAGCTCTAAAGCATCATCCTCTATCATAGAAACTGGGAGATGGAGAGTTCTACTCCAGCCTTAGACAAAAAAGCCAGGTGGGTGACTTTAAGCCACTCACCAGGAGACTGTGAGTTCTAGTCCTGACTTAGCCATGAAAGCTGGCTGGGTGACTTTAAGCCACTCACCAGGAGACTGTGAGTTCTAGTCCTGACTTAGCCATGAAAGCCGGCTGGGCGACTTTGGGCCAATCACCAGGAGACGGTGAGTTCTAGTCCTGTCTTAGGCATGAAAGCCAGCTGGGTGATTTTGAGTCAGTCCTTTCTCTCGGCCAAACCACCTCACAGGTTTGTTGTTTTGGGGGGGAAAATAGAAGGAAGAAGGAATACTAAGTATGTTTGCAGCCTTGAGTTGTTGATAAAAAATAATGAAGGCACAATATAAAAGTAAATAATGAAAAATCTGCTTGACCCCGGGACATTGCAACCCGTCCTAAATATGAGTTAGTTGCCAAGCATCCGAATTTTGATCATGTAGACCATGGGGATGCTGAAATGGTTTTAAGTGGGGCAAAGGGTCATAAGTTACTTTCTTTCAATACTGTTGTAACTTTGTTGTGGTTGTTAGCTGCGAAGTCGTGTCCGACCCATCGCAACCCTTTGGACAATGTTCCTCCAGGCCTTCCTGTCCTCTACTATCTTCTGGAGTCCATTTAAGCTCACGCCTCCTGCTTCAGTGACTCCATCCAGCCACCTCATTCTCTGTCGTCCCCTTCTTCTCTTGCCCTCAACCTTTCCCAGCATTAGGCTCTTCTCCAGGGAGTCCTTCCTTCTCATTAGGTGGCCAAAGGATTTGAGTTTCAGCTTTAGGATCTGGCCTTCTAAAGAGCAGTCAGGGTTGATCTCCTCTAGGACTGACCGGTTTGATCGCCTTGCAGTCCAAGGGACTCGCAGGAGTCTTCTCCAGCACCACAGTTCAAAGGCCTCAATTCTTTGGCGCTCAGCCTTTCTTATGGTCCAGCTTTCACTGCCATACATTGCAACTGGGAAGACCATAGCCTTGACTATACGCACTTTTGTTGACAGGGTGATGTCTCTGCTTTTTAGTGTGCTGTCTAGATTTGCCATGGCTTTCCTCCCCAGGAGCAAGCGTCTTTTAATTTCTTGGCTACAGTCCCCATCTGCAGTGATCTTGGAGCCCAGGAAAATAAAATCTGTCACTACCTCCATTTCTTCCCCATCTATTTGCCAGGAATTGAGAGGGCCAGATGCCATGAACTTGGTTTTCTTAATGTTAAGTTTCAAGCCAACTTTTGCACTCTCCTTCTTCACCCGCAACAAGAGGCTCTTTAGTTCTTCTTCACTTTCTGCCATTAGAGTGGTATCATTGTAACTTTGAATGGCCACTAAAGGAACTGTTGTACCTCAAGGGCTACCTGTACACATAACAATGTCAGGCACAAGCTACCACAACTACACTGGGAGCTGAGCAGGGAAGTATCTTTATTGTTACTTGCCAATTTACAAGAATCTCTCCTAACTAACTACACTGACTGTAGAACAACTAGATTAGCCTTCCAAGGTGTTGTCTCCTCCTCTCCAATGATTCAACTCCCAGAATTCCTCAGCCAGCATGCCTGGCTGCGGAATTCTGGGAGTTGAAGTCCACAAGTCCCAAAAGGGCCAAGTTTGAAGACCCCTGTTGTAGTCTCACTTCTGCGACAAAGGTTCACTAGATGACTCTCAGCCTAGCCTACCTCACAGGGTTGTTGCTGTGGGCAAAAATGGGAGCTGGGAGGGTAGCATTTGCTGCCTTGAGTTCTTGGTCAAAAGGCAGAATAGAAACCAATCAAACAACTACATTTGCCCTACATGTCAGGCACTAACTCTTTCTTCTTTAATTCAATATTATGAGAGAGGTTTGGCTAGCATGAGATTCTTTTCATACTTTAATAACATAAAACATAACCTTTCAAAACGGTTAAGTGCTGCAGAAGCTCTTAATGGTCAGCCTCTATTTTTTTTTTAATTCGCTTTCTCACCACAGTGCACTTAGCCGCTGGATTGGTGCCAGGCGGTGTGTAGCGTGCAATGTTTTTTTCCGACTCTGATACTGCAGAACTACATAAGGGTGGACCGGATCAACACCCCCAACACTCCTGATTTTCAATTTCTTAAAAAATATAGAAGAAGGAAGAAGAGCAGGGGCATCAGTAGGGAAATAGAATCCAAGATTTAGTCCCCAGAATTTGAAAGAATCTCACGTATCATATTTGCTTTAATAAATATTTTTAAAGGATGGAAATGATAAAATATCTGAGCACAGAATAACCATCTGGAAGGAGAAGCCAGCAAGGCGATTTGTCTCCGGAAAGATTATTTGTGGTTTTGAGCAAAGATGTTTAGAAGACGCCGTGCAGCTCTGCCGGGGGGGGGGGGGAAATCTATTTTGAAATAGGCGTCTGAATTTTATTAAATCCCAGAGGCCCAACCCTGATGAACAAGGAGAAAAACCCTCCTGGATTTTAGAGCAGAGAAAAAAGCAACAGCTG